>NC_072739.1:157402650-157702650 GCF_026930045.1 Uloborus diversus
AAATGCCCTATAAGCATAATTTACAACGAGATACCATTACCTCTTTCCTTAAATAACTATGCAAACCCAATCGGGGCTTTCAGTAGCGGAAGTGTCTGCTACTCCTCGATTTTTCTAGCAACCTTTGAAGTAACTTGGCGTGGTTTCAGACGTCCTCGATATTTGGCGATCACGTTCGTGTTGTTTTTTGGCAGCAACTGCTGCGCCTCGTGCTTTTCTCAGCATTCTTTCCCATATGAATAGTATTTTAATGATCTAATTATTGTAATTATGGAGAAATGATTTTTGAAGTAGGTGCGAAGTTTTCTTCATTTGAACAAATTAAAATACACCAATGTTTTTGGCGGGCGAGAGTGCCAAAAAAAGGAAAGAAGACAAAAATGAAAGGAAATCCAAGTGAGTATAAGTTTTGTGTGTTGACCAACGCCGAACTGACATGTACCTAAGAGATTTAATCTAATTTTCTTACAAGTTGCTTCCTCTTTAAAAAATAATACTACGTTGCATATATTAGCTGTTTTATAAGGTTATAAATAACTACATTGCTCAAAATGTGTCGGAATTCATTAATGAGCCTAAGTTTGCCGATGATTGGTTTTATGAACCGTATTTAGTCACCAAAGAAGATTCCTGTTGTTTTTGGGACTTCGATTTGGTGTATTTTTAATCAACATGAATGCAGCTTTCTGTTTGATGATACATTTATTGCATTAACTGCCATTTTTTATACTAAGAGCTCCTACAGCTCAACTCAGGCAATTAAAATAGCTATGGGTTATTATTTTATACTTAATGCTAATTGCTTCATGTAATATCTTTTCAATAATGTTTTATAGCTCTTTTACTGTGTGTTATTCTTGTTGCACTGTAATGTTGGTATTATATTCCTGGCTTCTTTTTTCTTTTCATGGCAATGCATTACTGGTCCCGTTTTTGTGAGGCTACTTTCATCTTAAGATGGACAGCATTTTGTCGAGTGTATGTAAATAACAGCTAAATCGTTGGTGATTTTGACCTGGAGTTTATGGCAACTATGACGTTAGGCGACTGTAATGGTTTCACTCGCATGAACAAACGGAAAGTACCCAAGGATGATTTGGTAAGGCAAATTTAAATAATTAAATTTATTTTGTTTCACAAATGAACTAGATGAGTGCCCAAAAAACAGTATTGAAAACTTCAATTATTAAAGAAACAAATATGTATTTAAAAATTGATGCACCTAGTTAATCTATTACAAAATTGTTTCGCTCCGCCTTGCATGTGGATAATATGATTTGATGCCGGTAAAATGTGACAATGTATTTAATATTTCGTATTGAGGTGTAAATGATGTTTGATGCACTTTTGAATCCATTGGGAGACCTGGAATCCTATTTTCTAAAGTATTAACCTTGAAGTGGCCTCTATTGAAGCACTGATCACAACTGGTGTGTTTATCTTATATGTCTGCGAGCACTCCAGGTTAAAATGCATTGTGTGCAAAGTGTTTCCCCGCTTGATATTTGGTATTCTTGATTTTTTTTCTATGCACAGAAGGCAGAAATTCATATTAATATATTATAATTGTTCTCCTTTTGGATGCTATTCTATATCGTTCATCTGAGTAAGTAGAAACCTGGTGTAATAAACAGAAATATAATAATTTGTTTATGAAAACAGAAAACTCATGCATTGCGTACTATTCCATTGTGATGCATTGTAATATTGTTAAGATTTAAATTAAGTTGTTTTTTTCCTCCCCACAGTTAAAGAAGTATTTTGGGTGTGCAGCTTCAGAAACTGAATTCCTTACTGAATGGTACATGGTAGAGAGATTTGGCTTCATTTACTGTCAGTCATTTCCTCTGCTTGTACTTTTCAGTTTAGCCTGAGCCTGAAGAGTAACAACTGAATCAACAGAAGTATGGATCTGTACAATGTTTCAAGGATTTTCATCTGTAGAGGTAATCAAGTAGAAAATCATACAACTTTAGACTTTAAAAGTTGACAAATGACACAAGCCTACATGAACTTTTTCCCATGTGTTCTAACTTTTGATTGTTTATTGATTTGTGTTCAAAAAAAGTTAAACAGAGTAAGCTATTAAAAACAGCTTGTTAACCTATTAAAACTATTAAATAAATGATTTAATTAGAAATAGATGAGAAATACAATACAGTTGACTCTATTTAACGACTTTCAGGGGACCACAAAAAAATCGTACTTAAATAGAATGCTTCTAAAACTGCAGTGGAGTATCTGGGACTATGAAAAGTCATTCAATAGAATGTCGTTAAACAGAAAACCAACTGCAATTTGATATTTGAAAAAGTAGAAAAAACAATGCATTGTGTATTATTCCAGTATGATTATGATGCATGATAATATTGGTGCAATTAAGTTTTCCCCCCGCAGTCCAAGAAGTATTTCGCATGTGCAGATGCAGAAACTCTAAATGGCACATAGTAGAGAGATTTGGCTTCATTTGCTGTCATTTCCTCTGCTTATGCTTTTCAATTTAGTCATAGCCTGAAGAGTAATAACTGATTCAACAGAAGTATGAATGTGTGTGATATTTCAAGAGTTTTAATCTGTAATAAGTAATCAAGGAGGAAATTATTCAACTTTAAAATCATCAAATAACAAGTGTACATGAATTTTTTCCTTATGTTCTAACTTTTTATTATTCATTGATTTGTGTTATGCAGTTGACTCTAACTCGAATATTTTTTTATTTCATAGATTTCATTGGGTCCCTAACTCTTGAGAAGGCTGTGGTTGCTTCCCGTAACTCAAAGGTTACAGCCGGTTTTTCAGGACTTTGTGATTGAGAGTTAACTGTACTATGTAGTATTTTGTCTACACATCTGAGGAGCAAAAGCGAACTGTGTTAGCTTTAGCTAACTGAGCTGTTAGCGAAAGATAACAGCTCAGGCTCATTGATCTTTTGAATTTACAGTGATTGGCATAGCTAACCTAAATTAATTTTTACTGTGTATTTTTTAGGTAATTTTTATGCCTTCTGAAACCTCTTTACACACTCTTGATGAAAAAGTTACCCAATTTTACTCCATATAGAGATGTTTGGAGCTTCTTTAGATCACCTGTTTCTTTCATGTCTTGATATCTCTTACCCCATCTTTGTTAATAGAACCCATAATTTTTGTAAAATAGTTTAAATGAAAATTCAGAAAGTAAGTTTTTAAGCTCAATGGAAGACTTGTGGAAAAACTTTTATGTTTTTTAAAATGGCAACAGTATTAGCCCAGTGGTTGGAAAAACTACTTTCTTTTTGTAGCGAACTACAACTACAACTACTTTATTACAAATGTAGTTAACTACAACTACAACTACTTTTTTCAAAATGTAGCAACTACAAACTACTTTCGAAAAGTAGTCGCTACTTCGCTACTTTTAAAAAATAAATAAATAAAAAGCATAAAAATAAATAAATAAAAAGCATACACATGCACACCGTTTGAAGATTGAACGAAAAAATTAAAAAACTGGTTTCGATTAATAAATTTGCTCACTTGAACATGAACTAAGAATTACTTATTGTTTCATTCCTTTATTGAGCCATTCCAAACATTTTTTACGATTTTTATGAATATCCGCTGCAAGAAAGGATTTAAAAAGTTGAAAGAGTTCAACCTTCAAGATTTTAAACTTTTCCTGACAGTGAATATTTTATTCAAGAAGTGCAACTCGGCTACTTAAAAATGTAAATAGTTGCAGTCATAATTTGAATAAAATTTCATATAGATATACATACACTATATGACCAAAAGTATTGGGACACTTTTCAAAACTCACCTTTTTACGGATTTCTGGAGAAATAAAAGATCAATTACTCTGTAATTTATTTCACATAAAAAGTATACTCCAGCTGTCATTTTCCAATAAAAGCAAAGTCTACTATTCATTCAGGAGACCAGCAAAAAGTTGAGGGAACAAAAAAAGGTTTTTTATCATTTTTCATTCTAAATAGCTGGGAACAAGCTATAAATTTCAGAAATAAATTAAAAAACTATCAAATATTTATTTTTACGTTTTCTTGAAAGTATCTCCCACGAAGATACAAGCTTTTTTTTTTTCAATAATGAAAATTCTTTTTTGAAGGTTTTTGTCTCAAATCACGCAGACTTTTTAGTCAAACGTTATTAATTTTCAGAATATTTGACAGCATATTAGAGAAAAATAAGAATAAAATTTAAGATTAAAATATTGAAAATTTAATGAAATATGAACGTTTAAAGCAATTAATCACGTTCGAGCATGCGCAGTGAACGTTTAATGCGCGAAAGATAGCAATTTATAACTTTCATGATTCAAAGCTTAGATCCTACAACTCATAAAAAAATACACCTCAATATCTTTAAAATTCAAAAAGTTATCAGCGATCTAATGAGCCGAATTTCTATAATTCTTGGACAGGCGATGAACGGTAAGGGGTCGTTTGTAAACTGGCAACACTTTCCTGTTATCATTGCAGAGTGATTCATGATCAGAATAAATTATTTGCGAACGATCCCTCACGATTCGCCGTCTAGCCAAGAAATATTAAAATTCGGCTCATTTGATCGCTGATAACTTTTTACATTTTAAAGATATCACGGTGAGATTTTTTTATGAGTTGTAGAATGTATCTGGACTTCCGATTATGAAAGTTATAAATTGCTATCTTTCTTGCATGCGAAGTGAAAAATTAATTGGTTTTAACCTTTCATATTTCAGAAAATTTTCAATATTTTAACTTCAAATTGTATTATTATTTTTCTCTAATATGCTGTCAAATATTCTGAAAGTTAAGTAACGTTTAACAGAAAAAATCTGCCTGATATGAGCCGAAAACTTCAAAAAAAATTGTGCATTTTTGAAAGAAATGCTTATATCTCTGTGGGTATAAGAGATACCTTCACGAAAATATAAAAATAAATTCTAGATAGATTTTTAATTTATTTCTGAAATTTACAGCTTATTACCAGCTATTTACAATGAAAAATGATCAAAAACTTTTTTTTTGTTTCCTCAATTTGCTGCTCGTCTCCTAAATGAATAGTAGACTTAATTTTTGTTGAAAAATAGCAACTAGAGTATACCTTTAATGTCAAAAAATTACAGAGCAATTGTTCTTTTATTTTTCGAGAAACCGTAAAATTGTAAATTTTTGAAAGTGTCCCAATACTTTTGGTCATATAGTGTATATGTACGTAAGATTTAGATGGTGAGAAACACCTTTTAAACAAAAGAGATAAACTTAATTTTCATTATTGGAGTTAATTTTATAGGGACTTATATTTTGTAGGAACTAGTAAATTGATTTTGAGTTTCAAGCTAGAGGGCCGGACCTGGACACAATCTTCTTTCTTATACGCAACTGATAAAAAGAACTAAGAGCATTTTTCAATTTTACCGAATGATCTCGAAAACTAAAAATATTTAACAACTGACTCTTATGTTGATATATGAACCCTTAACCAGTAAAAAAGAAAAACTAAAGAACATTTTTAAATATACCAAGCGGTACGAGTATTTGTTGTCGAATATTAATAAATATCCGAAATATGAAAAATAACTAAGAGTGCTTACTTTACTTCAATGTGCAAGTGTCTACACGCGAAATGGCTAAATAGTGAGCTTTTCTCAAGTAACGAATTTTCAAGTTAACGCGAATTCCTCACCCCGTAACACGAAAATTTTGAGAAAGGAATCGCAAGGCTTAAGTATCACCCGCTTTATTGGGTACTAAATATGAGTTTCGTGAATGAACTTTCCTTTCAGCATCACTGAAAGAAAAAGTACCCCACACTGTACTAGTCGAAACATTGCTTTTTTAATTTAAAAATCGCCACTCCGCATATTTTTCATTCTAAATATGAAGTTGATGAAACATCATTTCACATAAGCGGGCTGTTAATCTAAAGTTTTAAAAGGAATAATAGAAAAGTTCCTGACAACTAAAAAAAGCAAAAGATTTTCGATATTCTTAAACAAGTAAAAAGTGCGTCGAATATAATTACTGTATCTACTGTACAGTACTATTGTAGTGCTGCATTTTATTATTACTACATACTATACGTACTGTACTGTTTCATTTTATGCCATTCTCCTCCATTGATTTTGTGTACCCTAACCGTATTTTTACTCAATAACAGTTTCATTTTAAATACAATAAAATGTCATTTCTCTACGTTTAAATTCGGAAAAATGAACTTAAGCAATGGGCAAAAATAGTTTAGGGGTGTTTACAAATGTCTAAAATAATTGGTACGTTCATAAAAAAAAATCGTATACATACTCTTTTCCTCAACGCAAAATGTCAACCTACGTCTTGGAACTCATCTCTCACATAAGTAGAGATTCGATAGTAAATGCGGATGACATTCATACCTTTTTGCCTAACGGGCAAATTTTGCATGAAACGGAAACATTTCCGTTATCATCCATTCCTATAACACCGTAATATTTGTTGTTAGCCGGCCAAGGCAGTTCAATGTCATTATCTTCTATAACATTTGCAGTAGCTTCCATATTAAGAGGATACTGACAGAATAATCTCATTGACATCTAAAATGATGTTCATCCATGGGACATTCTCTGCTGACAGAAAACACAAACCTGATACTATTTGGCAGTTATTCTTTTCTTTCTAAGCCATGCTCTACTCAAGGCAAATATTAGGGAAATGTGAACATATCGATGCCAAACAAACTAATGGCGTCTAACAGATAGAACGTATGGTGTCGAAATATGTCTAAAGACAGCTCGTATTTTTCAGCGTCTTACGAATCCAATTGATGCAAGTTTTACTCGCGTAAGACTTGCAGCTGTCAGAATGTTTGAAACCTTTTTTTTTGGAAATTTTATTCAAAAGTAGTTTTTAGAAATCGCTACAAACTACTTTTTTTTGTAGCGAACTACTCGCTACTCTACTTTTTTTCAAAAGTAGTGCGCTACACTACAAACTACTAAAAAATGTAGCTACTACAGTAGCGTCGCTACTTGTAGCGCGCTACTTACAACCACTGTATTAGCCAAGCAGTTTGGTGTATATATACTCAGTGAATTCATGTTCAAGGGCTTATGTTGCTTATGTTAGTTCTGTTATGATTTTAATTTATGTTCGTTCATTTAGTTCATAATTTTTCTTCAATAAAATGTTTTAAGTTAATTGGTTTCATGTATCTGTTATAACCGCGTGGCAGAAGAGAGTTAGAAGTTGTTTCGCGACATCAATTTTGGTGCATCAGGCCGCGAAGTCGTGAAAGGTGGAAATTGTGAGAGTTGTGTTTGAAGTTGCTTGTGGGAAGTTGTTGGAAATTTTGTAGCACGTGCAAAATTCGTGAGTGGTTTTTCATTTCTATTTTGACTGAAGTTTGTGTTATTTCTACTGTGTTGTTGTGAACTGAACTGTTGTTGAATAGTAGGAAATTTGGCTCGTGATTTGAGAATTATAGAAATTGTGCTTTTATATACGTTAGTTGGTAATTGAAGTAAATAAGGATTGAAATGGCAGATATTGAAAAGTTAAAAGTTAAAAGAGCAGCTATTAGAATGACGACAACTAAACTAATTAAAAAAATAGATGACTTTTTGGTGAAGATTGAAACTTGCAGCGAGGATAATGATACTAAGTCGAGTATTTTGAAAGAGTTTCATGAGCAATTACTTGAGAAAGAAAAAAGTCTGAAATTAGTGAATTTGGATATTGAAGCGTATTTACCGCTAGATGAAATTGAAAAGGATTGTACTATTTCCGAAGAATATTCGGAAAATATAGTACTTTGGAAACAACGAATAAAAAATAAAATAGAACTTTTAGAGACTAAAACTAACAATTCCAGTTCAGTTAATTCCTCAGAATTAAATGTTCAGAATGTTAGGACTGTAAAATTGCCTCGATTAAACATTAAAACCTACTATGGGGATCCAGTGGGATATTTGGAGTTTATGAATCAGTTTAATAATGCAATTGATAAAAATACAAATTTAAGCAAAATTGACAAGTTTAATTATTTAAAGACATTTTTGGGAGGTGCTGCAGCAAATTGCATTAAAGGTTTTACTTTATCAGAAGAAAATTACGATTCGGCTATTGAATTACTAAAAAAGCGTTTTGGTAATACACATACTTTAATTCAGTTACACATGAATAATTTATTGAAAATTCCTGCTGTGTATAATTCAAGGGATTTAAATAGGTTGCGAATTTTTTTTGATAAAGTGGAAGTTCAAATTAGGAATTTGAAAAGTTTAGGCATTGAAATAGATTCATACTGTAACGGATTCGGTGCGACTTCCACTTTCTTGAAATGAAGACACGGTTCTTGATAAAAACACAGGAAATTTATTTACACTATGTACAGGAAAGATCTTCAACAACTGCTAAGTTATTCATCAGCAATAAGGCAATTATCACACAACACCGTAAACTCAACGTTTACACACGTATTTACTTCCAAATACGAAAACAACACAGCGAAATGCCTCGCTATAAACAGAGCAAAATGCTCTCGCTCAGTTCGAAATCCTCAATCGAAACTAACTGTTTATCCATCGCTAACGGCTTAAATACACCGAAAAGAATTTTCCACAACATTCTTACCTCTTCGCGAAATGCGTAGACCGTTAAGAAAGAAAATAGGGGTCGTATACTTTAGCCGAATGAAAAAGGGGTTGTATATTCATTACGGGAAACTATTTACAGGTTACGTTCCTACAATAATTACTATTTACAGAATTTGTAACATTGCCCCCTTCCCAAGGACTGCACGTCCCGGGCAGTACAATCCCCAGAAAGGGTGCGAAACCTCTATCACAAGTTTACAAATATACACATTAATTAATAACTAACAGATACAGAAAACACAATAATAACAAGAAATATTACTAAACATTAAAAGCAAAAATTATCTACAACTTTTATGTTATCAACCATGGTTGTTTACGTAATACTCATGAACTATGGCCATAGTATGGGGCTAACCGATCATAATGTACAACCCTAGGTTTTGCATTAGGTGATTTTTGGATCCTCACTACGACGTCATTCAGTCGGTTAACGACTTTGTAGGGTCCATCCCAATGCGACTGCAATTTGGGTGAAAGACCTTTCCGTCGGATGGGATTCCATAACCAAACCTTGTCGCCTTCGTTGAATTCATGTCCAGTAGACCTTGTGTCGTATCGGGTCTTCATCTTCTCCGCCGCGATGTTGATTCGCTCTCGTGCGAAGTTCCCTTACGAAAATGGTTGATGGAGCTTAATAGAATTCTATAGAAAATTATATAGAAGTCTATAAGAAAGTTCCTATAGAAATTATTTCTGTATAATTCTATAGATATCCATATAGAACTTGAGAATGAAATTTCTATAGAGAATTTCTTCTATAAAGTTCTTTAGAAACTGCTATAGAATTTGAGCATAAGGTTTCTATACATAATAAATTCTATAAAATTCTATAGAATTTGATCAAAAAACTTCCCTTACTGTAGAAGTTAGTAAAAAGTTGAGAATTCGTTCATTTTGTTTACAATTATAGTTTTCAAAAAGCCCTAATTAATTAGGAAGTTAATTCCCTAAAATGAAATGGTTTAATTTCTAATTAATCTATTTAATTTTAAGAATAATTATTTTAACAATTATTTGTTAAGGTCATATTTTTTATTACAATGGCGGATTGTAGTATAGTCTTTAAAAATATTACTGTTGCATTTTGTCATAGTTCGATGAAAAAATTCAAATTTAATTAAATAAAAAAATATACTCATAAAAGATAAAAATTATTTATTATTTACAATGTTTAAGTTATTTTATAGTAAAAATAAAACTTCTAAACATTGAAATTAATTCTAAGTGAGTGAGAAATCGTATAAATATTTGTCATTGTTTAGTAAATAAAATAATCAAAATTCCAAGATGCAACTCTATATTTTGTCGCGAGAGTTTGAGAGAAATATTGCTGGCAATCTCTTTGCGCATGCGCCAGTCTGTTTTCCCTTTTCTGCCCCGAACGGCGATGATCGTCCATCTTGCACGTGCGATCATCTAAGCGTGCGCTGAAAATGGCTGAACCTTGCCGAGAAAGTACGTATTATTTTTTTGTGTTGTTTTGTTATATTTATATTTTTATTGTTATATTAAACAAATTGTGAATGAAAAAACTTATAAATAGTATAGTTATAAAACAAAACTTGAATTTTAAATCCAAAATGAACTTTATTATGCATCGGAAATAGCATTTGATTTTACTAAATAAATAAAACTCATGACTGAGTGATGTCATTAACTTACTAGTGATTTTTGCATTGTAAATTTATATGTAAGTAACAATAACCGAAAGTTTGGACGTGTTAACATTGTTTTTTATACTGATAGGGGTTTTAATATTTAATTAGCACTCCCAAATGGTACCGCTGTTCAGTGTTATAAAGTGTCTTTATCTAACAATGTGTAATCGTTGTAATAAATTGCTGCACCTAATATTTTTAGGCATAATTTAGTTTTGTCAAACGTATATTAATTATGTAAAGCATTGTTATTGTGTTTTATGAGACTCTTAATAAGATCTAGAGGCTGTATAGGAAGATCTATAGAGGCTCTATAAAAGATCTATAGAAGTTCTATAAGAAGATCTATAGAGGCTCTATAAGAAAAACCTGTATAGAGTTTTATAGAATTATGGGCCAATTTTCTATAGGATTCTATAAAAATACCTCTATAGAATTCTATAAGAAGTATATAGAATTCTATAACACTAATTTTATAGAAACCTATAGAATTTTTCACTATAGAATTCTACAGAAAACGGCCTATAGAAAATTGGGCCATAATTCTATAAGACTCTATATAGGTATTTCTAAAGAATTTTTTTATAGAATTCTATAGACCATTTTCATAAGGGTTATGAACGTCTTCCAACCGGGCCTGGAGATCCTGGATGTACTCCTCAGGCGATGAAGGCGCATCCGGAGGACGACCGAAGACGAGATCACAAGGTAGCCGAAGCTCTCGTCCGAAGAGCATCTGAGATGGGGCAAATCCGGTAGTCTCGTGGACAGCACTGCGGTAGGCCAGCAGGAACAAAGGTAACTTCTTGTCCCAATCCTGTTGATTTCTGGATACCATAAGCGAGAGATTATTTAGGATTGTGCGGTTAAATCTCTCCACCATGCCGTCCGATTGTGGGTGTAGTGGTGTTGTCCTAGTTTTCTCAATTCCGAAAATTTGACATAGGCCCTTAAACACAGCAGAGATGAAATTCCTCCCTTGATCGGAATGAATCTGCAAAGGTGTTCCGTATCTCGAGATCCAATGTTGGACTAGAGTCTCTGCTACGGTAGTAGCCTCTTGATCTGGAATGGGATATGCTTCCGGCCATTTGGTGAAGTAATCGATGGAAACAAGAATGTATTTGTTCCCATCAGCAGTTCTTGGTAGAGGACCCAGGATGTCGATCCCAATTCGTTCGAAAGGAGCTCCAACGTTGTACAGATGTAGCTTCCCTCTGCTTCTCTTCTTCGGTCCTTTACGAGCAGCACAGGCGTCACAAGAATGGCACCACTTCTCCACGTCATCCTTCGCCTTGCTCCAGAAGAAGCGCTCCCGAACTTTATTGAGAGTTTTCAAGACACCAAAATGTCCTCCAGTCGCACTACTATGTATTTCTTTCAGAACATCTGAAATCCTGGATCGAGGAAGTAGTAACTGCCACCTAGATGTCTTGCCGTCGTCAGATTCCCATTTCCGGTGTAGCACGCCGTTCCGTAAATGGAGTGAGTTCCATAAAGCCCAGTATCTTTTTGTTGCAGGACTGAAGATGGAAACGTCCTGCCAGCTAGGGCGTCGACTGTCACTTTCCATGAACTCTAAAATTGGTTTTATGTCGGGGTCTTCAAGTTGATCTTTTCGAACTTGGTCATCACTCCATGGATCAGGTTCTGATGATGTTGGAGTCACTGTCACCTGATAGGCGGTAGGGCTAGTCGTTCCATACTGTTTCTCGATTCGGGAACAATAGTGGCAGTTCTCAGGACAGGGTCTCCTTGATAAAGCGTCAGCATTACCGTGAGATAACCCTTTTCGATGCTTGATCTCCATGTCATATTCCTGGAGCCGCTGTATCCATCTGGCTATCTGGCCTTCTGGATTCTTGAAGTTCAAAAGCCAAGTTAACGAGGCATGATCTGTCCGAAGCAGAAATTTTCGGCCGTAGAGGTAATGATGGAAGTGTTCTACAGCTTTCACTATGGCCAGTAACTCCTTTCTGGTGACGCAGTAATTTCGCTCCGACTTTGATAAGCATTTGCTCCAGTAAGCGATGACATGTTCATTTCCGTCAATTTCTTGGGATAAAACAGCTCCAATTCCCTCGTTGCTCGCATCAGTGTCCAGGATGAAGGATTTTTCAGGCTGAGGATAGGCGAGGATAGGCGTTGATGTTAAAGCCTCCTTCAGTCGTAGAAATGCATCTTCGCATTCTTTGGACCATTCAAACTTTTGCTTGCTCTCCGTCAGCTTATGCAAAGGTCGTGCAATGTTGGAAAAACCCTTCACAAACTTCCTGTAGTACGTGCAGAGCCCCAGGAAACTTCGCAACTGATGGATGTTTTCGGGACGACTCCAACTCCTGACCGCAGATACCTTCTCTGGATCGGTTTGCACACCCTCAGAAGAGATGATGTGACCAAGGTAGTTCACTTCCCGGCGGAACAAATTACATTTGGACGGGCTTAACTTCAGATTGGCTTCCTTAAGCTTTTGCAGCACCTTCCTAAGATTTGCCAGATGTTCTTCGAAGCTGCGTCCCACGATGATGATATCGTCTAAGTAGACCAGACAGGATTCGTAAGAGAGTCCTCTTAACACTGTCTCCATAAGACGCTCGAACGTAGCTGGTGCATTGCAGAGGCCGAAGGGCATCACTTTGAACTGCCATAAGCCTTGTCCAGTTGTAAACGCTGTCTTCTCTCGGTCATCAGGGTGTATCTCAACCTGCCAGTAGCCGCTCTTCAAGTCCAGGGTCGAAAACCACTTGTGTCCGGAAAGAGTGTCCAAGGTGTCGTCTATCCGTGGAAGAGGGTAACTGTCTTTCTTGGTGATTTCATTCAGTCGTCGGTAATCAACACAAAATCTGGTGGAGCCATCTTTCTTTCGGACCAAGACGATGGGAGAGGCCCAAGGACTGGATGACGGTTCGATTACATCATTCTCCTTCATCTCTTTCAGGAGGGTCTCAACCTCTTCCTTCTTGGCGAACGGTAGTCGTCTTGGATGCTGTTTAATAGGGAGGTGTTCTCCAGTGTAAATCCTATGCTGCGTTAAATTCGTACGGCCAACATCCTCCGATGTAGATGAAAACAGATGCTTGAAGTCGTCCACCAATTGTTCCGCAGCAGTTCTTTGATCTTTCGATAATGGCGCACTCCCAATTAACTTCGACGTCAAGGACTCAGAAGACACAGTCTCAGGGGAATTGATTCTTCTAATGATGCAGTTTACTGGAGTACAAGTTGCTAACACTTCACCTTTCCGGATATTCCTTGGCCTTTCACTCACGTTGGCGACTCTCACGGGAATTACATCCTTAGAAAGGTCCACCAGCGTAGATGCTACCAGCACTCCTTTTAGGCTATTGCTTAGGTTAGGGTATTCAATGAGTCCAAATCGAAAACTATTGGTTTCTTCAATGGAGCCGGGTATTAATGATTCTGACCTTGAGGGAATCGATAAATCTGTTCGGGCTATTATTTGATGAGCGGATTTTACATCACTTTCTGCGGGGAAAACGGCTATGTCTTCTCTCATCGAGTGCAGCTCATTAGTCTTGAAGTCGAGAGTGAAGTCATATTTCTTCAAAAAGTCCAATCCGAGAATGAAGGGGTCCGTGATATTAGCAACGAATGCCGTATGATGGTAGGTGGCATTCCCAAACACTATTTCCAAGTCCACTTTACCGTCAATCTCAATTTTGTCACCTGTCACAGTCTGGAGACTTACGCGTGGCGAGGTCCACAGCAGTTTCAATCCAAATTCACGAGCCACATCTGTCCTAATGATTGTCACATTGGCTCCAGTGTCAACAATCAGTCTGCAGGGGTTCCCATTTACATGTGCGTAAATGAAAAGTCCATCACTGCCACTACTAGAAGAGGAAATCTGCAGAGCTTTAGTGGTGGTGATTTCCTTCCCTCGCGTAGCTTGGCGAGCCGGACAACTCCTTCGCAGGTGTCCTTCACTACCGCATTTCCAGCACTTCTGCTCTTGTTTCTTTTGGGCTGTTATGTTGCTCAAATGTCTTGTCAAGTCACCGAGTTGTCTCTCAAGTTCAGCGAGGTGGGACGACCTGGAATCAGATTCATCAGCTTCCTGAGTCCGGATTCGATGGCGATCCACACGGGTTGCTTCTTGGGCGGCCTCGTATCTCATCGCATACACAACGGCAGAATTCAGGTCTTTGACATCCGCCATCCGTAGAGCTTTCTGGATTTCCGGATCTCGAACCCCGTCGATGTAGTAGTTGAGTGCCAGGTTGTCTCGAACGTCCGCAGGACAGTCACAAAAAGCAAGATGAGACAATCTCTCGACGTCCGCCGCTAGCTCTTGCAGGGTTTCCCCGGTTTTCTGGAAACGGGACTTCAACTGGAGTCGGCTGAAATCTTTCTGGCACTTCTCACCGAAGCGAAGCTCCAACGCAGATGTGAGGGCGGCGAAATCCAGGCGCTGGCTGTCCGGAAGGGTCTGGAGAATGTCCGCTGCGTCACCTCTCAGGGATGCTGCAAGATGACAGGCCTTGGTAGCAGAGTCCCATCCGTTCGCTTCCGCCACTATCATGAATTGAGTTTTGTAAACCTGCCACGAAGTTTTCCCATCAAATGTGGCAAGTTTAATGGACGGTCGAGCAACCGATGTGGGAGCGCCAAACTGTACAGAGCTGCTTTCCGCGGTCGCCAATCTCCTTTCCACGTCCTTAAAGATCTCTTCTTTTAGTAGATGAAATCTTCTATCTTCATCTTCAAATTTATTTTCTACAGCATTGAATCGGCTTTCAACGGTATTAAATTTTTCTTCAATAGCATCAACTCGATGCTCTATGTCATTAAATTTATTTTCCATCACAGTCTTTACCGAAATAAGGTCGTTTTTAATTTCTTCTTGGTTAGACGTTAAGTCCTTTTTCAGCACCGTTAAATCGCTTTTTAACTGGTCTTGATTTGCCAACATACTTGCAGTCAGATCACTTTTTAATTGTTCTTGATTAGCCGCCATATCATTTTTTAATTGTTCTTGATTAGCCGCCATATCATTTTTTAATTGTTCTTGATTAGCCGCCATATCATTTTTTAATTGTTCTTGATTAGCCGCCATATCACTCTTCACAGAGGTGATTGCGTCAAGAAGTTGTTTTAATTGTTCATCCATTGCGCGAGTAATCACCATAAAAATAAAGTCCTAATTCAAAAAAAAAAAGTCTTTATGAAAAAATGTCCAAAGTCACTTACTCCAAGAAAGTCCAGAAGAAGCCCCACGTTGGGCGCCAAATTGTAACGGATTCGGTGCGACTTCCACTTTCTTGAAATGAAGACACGGTTCTTGATAAAAACACAGGAAATTTATTTACACTATGTACAGGAAAGATCTTCAACAACTGCTAAGTTATTCATCAGCAATAAGGCAATTATCACACAACACCGTAAACTCAACGTTTACACACGTATTTACTTCCAAATACGAAAACAACACAGCGAAATGCCTCGCTATAAACAGAGCAAAATGCTCTCGCTCAGTTCGAAATCCTCAATCGAAACTAACTGTTTATCCATCGCTAACGGCTTAAATACACCGAAAAGAATTTTCCACAACATTCTTACCTCTTCGCGAAATGCGTAGACCGTTAAGAAAGAAAATAGGGGTCGTATACTTTAGCCGAATGAAAAAGGGGTTGTATATTCATTACGGGAAACTATTTACAGGTTACGTTCCTACAATAATTACTATTTACAGAATTTGTAACAATACTGTAATTTGTTAACACCAATCATACTTGATCGTGTTCCTAGAGATCTTGTTTTGGAATTCAATAGAAAATATTCGGAAGGGTATAAATTTCAGGACGTTCTTACTTTCTTAGAAAGTGAAATTCAATCGCGTGAACGTGCATTACTTGTGCAATTAAGGTCGGAATCGTTTAAATCTGGTTCAGAAAATTCGAATAAGAATGATTGTAAAAATGGGTCAAGTAACAGTAAGAGTTATAAAAACTATGCTGCAACAGCAAACTATGTGGCTAGTACAAAAAAGCATTGTGTATTTTGTAATAGTCCAGATCATGAGTTTTGTGAGTATAAAACTATCGAAGATCGTAGAAATAAGTTAAAAAATGAAAACCGTTGCTTTAAATGTTTCTCGAAAAATCATTATAGTCGCATGTGCAGGTTAAAAGTTGAATGCAAATTTTGTAAAAGTAAATTTCACGGTTACGTTTTATGTGAAAATGCTAAGAATAAACCTTTAAGTAATGACAAAGTTAATGAACAAAATAACTCTGTTGTGACGCAATGTAATTCGTCGGCTTTAAAATCAAATATTTTATTGCTTACATGTTCAGTGATTGCAAGTGCAGGTAAAGATTCAAATTCTGTAGAAATTGCTCGAGTACTTTTAGATAACGGTTCTGAAAGATCTTGGATCACAAAATCTTTAGCAAGTCGTTTAAAATTAAATATAGTTAGAAGGGAAAGGCTTTCAGTTTATTCTTTCGGTTCGGTAAAAACATCGGAAAGAATTTATGAGGTTGCAAAACTTAAACTATCAAATAGAAATAATTCTGAATCATCAATTGAAATTGAAGTTTTAGTAACGCAAACAATAACTTCAGCATCCTTAGCAGTACCTAATGTCAACATTCAAAATGCATTGCAGCAGAAAGGCTTGTTCCTTGCAGATATGTGTAATAGTGAAAATGAAATTGAAGTGTTAATTGGAGGGGATGTGTTTTGGGGTATAATTTGCGATTCAAAAGTGTTCAAAATAAATGAAACATTAAGTTGCGTACCAACGATGTTTGGGTTAGCTATTCAGGGGGTCCAACAAAATTGCAATTCAAGCTTCGTAGGAGTTTTGGCTACGGATTGCGTAATTGCAAAGGATGTTCAGGTTCTTTGGGATCTTGATGTTTTAGGTATCACAGATAAGGAAGAATTAACGTTAGCAGATAAGCGTACAATAGATAGATTTCAATCAAATTTAAAATTCATTCAGGGTAGATATGAAACACGATTGCTATGGAAATTTTCCCCGATTGAGTTAGGGAATAACTTTTGTAATGCAAAGAAAAGATTTGATGAATTGCAAATAATTCTTCGGAAGGATGAATGGTTGGCTAAAGAATATAATAAAATTTTTGAGGAACAAGAACGGCTAGGTATAGTTCAGGAATGTATTAGAACTGAAAACGAATACTTTATGCCACATCGTCCTGTTGTTAGGATTGATAAGGATACGACTAAAGTGAGACTCGTTTTTAATTGTAGTTCAAAATTAAAGCAAAATATTTCGTTAAATGATGCGTTAGAATGTGGTCCAAATTTAAACGCTAACATTCTTGATATTATGTTAAACTTTAGGAAGTTTAAAATTGCATTCAATGCAGACATTGAAAAGGCTTTCCTTATGATTAGTATTGCAAAAAATGATCGTAACTATTTGAAATTTATTTGGGCTTCAAATAACTCTGAGGGATATAAAATTATGCAAATGAATCGATTACCATTCGGTTGTACAATGTCAAATTTTCTTCTCAGTGCTACAATTAAAACTCACATAAAAAAATATGAAGATAATAGGCGTACAACTGTTGAAATGTTGAAAAGTTCATTGTACGTCGATGATTTGTATTTTGGAGCTGAAAGCGTGGAAGAAGCATTTCAGTTCTCGTCTGATGCCGTATCAGTTTTGAAAGATGGGGGTTTCAACTTAAGAAAGCTCAGACCTAATTCAGTTGAATTGGAATCTTTATGGGTTGACCAGAGTCTAAGTACTAGTGAGTGCTTGGAAAATTGTCAGTTAATGGTGTTGGGGTTGAATTGGAATACTAAGGAGGACAGTTTGTCATTAGATGTAAAATCTTCGTTGAGTAATTTATCTTCGTTGAAAAATACTAAGCGTTGTGTGCTGCAGACAGCCGCAATGATATTTGATCCAATGGGTTTTTTGTCTCCTTTTGTTGTAAGAATTAGATGTTTAATGCAAGATATTTGGAAAATAGGTGCAGATTGGGATGATGAATTGCCAGAGAATTTGACTTTGAAGTGGAGGAAGTGGTATGGGGAGATTAAAGATTTAGATTCAATAACGGTAGAAAGATATTTCTTTATAAATGTGAGTGACCTTAGGGATTCTGTTGAAATACACATATTTTCGGACGCGTCATTAGTGGCTTATGGTGCGGTTGCATACTTTAGGTATAGTAATAAGAAGGGTGAAGTTTCGACGTCCTTTATAATGTCAAAAGTCAGAGTGGCACCGTTGAAAAAATTAACGCTTCCGAGACTGGAATTGTTAGGAGTGTTAGTGGCTGCAAAATTGTGCAAATATTTGTCTGGTTTATTTAATAATTTGTCTGATAGAGTAATATTATGGACGGATTCAGAAATCTGTTTGTGTTGGATTAGAGGTTCATTTAGGGAGTGGAAACAATTTGTTGCAAATCGTATTTGTCTTATTCAAGATTTGACTTCGCCTAGTATGTGGAAATTTTGTCCAGGTTTAATGAATCCAGCAGATAAACTGACAAGAGGTGAATCATTGAGTTTGTTGAAAAATGACAGCGTGTGGTGGCGCGGACCAAAGTGGTTGGCTAGTCCTAGTGATGAGTGGCCGTTGCAGAAACAATACTGTTCGAATGACGCGGCGAAAGTTGAACTTTTGAAAGTTAGTGTTAACACGGTTGTTTCATCGTACAGTCCTGTATTAAAAGTTAACGACTTTAGTAATTTCAAAAAATTACTGAGAGTGACTGCATGGGTGTTGAGATTTATTTCGAAGTCCAGAAAATTATCAATTGAAAAGGGTCCACTGAGTGCTATAGAATTACAAGAAGCTGAAGAGATGTGGATAAAAACTGTGCAGTGGGAAGTGTTCCGCGAGGAAATTCAAAGGCTTCAAAAGAATCAGCAGATTAGTAAATCTTCTAAGATTTATTCCTTATCTCCATATCTGGACGAGACTGGTGTTCTTAGGGTAAGAGGACGTCTAAAAGAGGCTCCATTGACTGAAAATGAAAAACATCCAGTTTTACTTCCGAAATCGAAATTTGCGGAATTGGTGATTTTTCATGAACATCTTCGTGTCTTTCATTCGGGTGTATCATCAACTTTAGCTCAAGTGCGTAAAAAATTCTGGATACCGAAAGGAAGACAGACCGTGAAAAGAGTTATTTCTACTTGTTTAATCTGCAAAAAATATTCGTTAAAACCAGCTAAGCAGTTAACTGGTCAATTACCCTTGGAACGTATTGCTGAAAGTCCACCGTTTACTAATGTGGGAACTGACTTTAGTGGTGCAATAACTGTTAAATCGAAATTAAACAGTTGTGAGAAAGTGTACATTGTATTATTTACATGTGCTGTAACTAGAGCGGTTCATATTGAAGTGGTGCAAGATATGTCCGTAAAAAGTTTTATCTTAGCTTTGAGACGTTTCCTAGCAAGAAGAGGAAATACAAAAATATTTTCTGATAATGCAAAGACTTTCCGTTCATCTTGTGAAATACTGAAATCTTTTCGTAAAATAATAAAGCATCCAGAGCTGCAGAATTTTGTAGCGTCGGAAAACATCATTTGGAAATTTATTCCAGAACGTTCTCCATGGTGGGGAGGTTTCTGGGAACGATTGATGAAAAGTATTAAAGACCCGCTGAGAAAATTACTCGGTAGAGCTCTATTGACATTAGAAGAGCTTGCTACCATCCTTACAGAAATTGAGTTTATTTTGAATAATAGACCAATTACCTATGAGTTCAATGATTTAAATGAACCAATTGCATTAACACCTTCATGTTTTTTATTTCCAGGAAAGGACAAGATTAACTTTCCAAATTATTTCCTTGAGGTATTTGACAAAAACTCTAACCAAAAGACTTTACAGAAACGTAAATTGTTCCAGACTCGTTTAATCAAGCAAATTTGGTCTCAATGGAAAGAACAGTATTTATTGCAATTGAGAAGTGCTCATAATTTTTTAGATCCTCACTCCCAACAGAACTTAAAAATTGGAGATGTAGTGCTTGTTGAAGGACCTTTGAAAAATAAGTTACTGTGGGACATGGGTGTGATCGATAAAGTTCTCATAGGAAGAGATGGCAATGTACGTGCATGCATAGTCCGCACGTCTAAAGGTTGCTTAAGAATTCAACTACTCAATTCAACTACTCTATCCATTCGAAGTGACTGTTTTGTAATGAAATGTATTGTTTATTGAATGTTTAAATTAGTTTAATTTCAGACTGAAGTATGTTGATTGTTAATTTAAGTGATGATTGAAATGTCTAATTTAGTTTAAATTGATAGATCTGTTTAATTTATATTCTTAAGTTTTAGTGTACTCATTAAAGAGTACAGGTGGGGAGTATGTGGAAAAACTTTTATGTTTTTTAAAATGGCAACAGTATTAGCCAAGCAGTTTGGTGTATATATACTCAGTGAATTCATGTTCAAGGGCTTATGTTGCTTATGTTAGTTCTGTTATGATTTTAATTTATGTTCGTTCATTTAGTTCATAATTTTTCTTCAATAAAATGTTTTAAGTTAATTGGTTTCATGTATCTGTTATAACCGCGTGGCAGAAGAGAGTTAGAAGTTGTTTCGCGACAAGACTTAAGTAGGAGCATATTCTTGAAGATTTAAAGCTTGGATCCTCCTTTTTGTAGATATTTGCCTAGAAGCTTGTTAAGACACCTTTAATGGCATCCTACATAGAATGTGTGATGCAGGATAATGGTAGAACTAACGAGACATTGGGACATAATATTGAAAGTATTTTGTGTAATTTGTCTGCTTGTCATCAAAAAAGGGTGGAAGTATCTGAAGACATAACATGCCTAATAACAATTCCTTTAAAAGGAATTGGTTAATTTTTAAAAGGTTTTTACCATATTGTTTGGAGGCTTGCTCCATTTCCCTTGAATTAGGATCTTTTGATCAAATCCAATTTGTTAAGCAGTTATATTTCTGTTTCATTCATGAAGAAATAAAGATTTGATCATTTGAATTGTTACCTACTATGCGTATATTTTTGGAAGCTATAAATAAAGTTCTTGTATCAAATCTATGTGTCTGTATATTTAATGTTTTCTACCAGATTGTTATAAATTTTCTGCAACCTCTCGAATTAGCTACTATGTATTTTTTAACAGCTACATCTAGCCATTTCATATAAATCTTAGAAGTGTGGTGGAAAAAAAAAACATTTTAATCATTTGAAGTTTGGTTGCTAATATTGCTAAGAAGTGTTGGTTCAGTTATGTTGGGACAAATGATGAGTAAAAGAAATTGTTTCAGACATGCACTGCTCATGGATCCTTCAAGTGTGCATATTAGAGAGGATATGAATTTCTTTTTCAAATTAATACATGATTTATAATTATCTGTTTTTAGCTGATAGCCCTCACACATTTTCACTTGTTTTAGTTTAAGCCATGATTTCTTAGATTTCAAAATTTTGTTTCTTTAATCTCTTTTTCAAGATTCTGTCATTTTTTTTCAAGCATTTTCAGCGTAGCACATTCTGGTCAAGAGACCCCACAGTAATACAAAGACCACACATAAACTTTGATTTCAATTTCACTTGAAAACGTATAAATTGTTGTAACTTGAAGAAGAAAAAAAAAGCCCCTGCCATTCATTTGAATTTTGACGTCTTGAATTCAAATTATGTTTCTTGAAATCACGAATTGCAATAGGACCCTACTCGTTGAGTTTCTTGTTTCTATATATAGAATGGGAGTAGAGGACAAATTCACTCATATCATGACCAGTGGTTTTCTAGGTTAGGTAAAACGAGGCATTTTCATTAAAAACTAGTAATTAGGATGGGGTAATAAAGATAAGATATGACCAAATTGCACTCGTGCACTTTTCATAAAGATTATACTTACAGCGTATAATGTTATACCTTTATCCTTACCAGAATTAAGTATTTAATGACTCAAGAATCTCAACGGAATATCAATTTTCCTTGATGTGGAGTTGAGATACGTCCATTAATTTACCGATTAATCCGTAAAAAGATTATCCTTGGCGGTTTTTTTTTTTTTTTTTTCTACCCTAACAAACTCCAAATTCGACATACAGAATCTGCTTTTCCCACTTCTGTAATGCGCTAGGATAGTTGTTCCTAACCATGACATAAACGGAAAAATCGCACTTTTTTTCTTTCTAGGAATAAATGGTTTTGAGTTTTTTTTTTTTTTTTTTTGGACCAACGTTCCAGGAGGGGTTTTGAAACTAACAATAATCTACGCTACACTGGCTGGGAGTTGCCCCCCCCCCCCCTCCCAAAGGATGAATTAATTTCACTACTTTATTTATTACATTTTAATTGACTTTTCTTTTGCATTTTTTACGTAGTTAATTAAAAAGAACACAAAACACACACAGCATATTTGCTTGCTAAGGAAGTATTACTGGAGTCAGAGGCTCAGAGTTGCAGAATACATTTAACTCACTAGTTTCGAATTCAAGGGACCGTATTATCGCGATTCGTCCAGTAATTCTTTGATGGAATCAATAATTATTTTGATTTTTTTAAATTTTTCTTTTTTAATTTGTAGGCGCGCCTAAAAGAGTCATTTTGATCCAGGAACCTATTTGCGATTCTTTTTCAGCTTAAAAAAAAATGCAAAATGAAAGAAATCATATGGTAGTTTCTTGGAAAAACCATGATTTTTAATGGAAACGGTATGTAGTATCAATATGTTATCTCGACTGTATCATGGTTTCAAGAACAAATCAGCAATTGTTTTGAAATTCACACAAAAATAGTTTCTGAATTCTTCAGCAAAACTTATATGTTATGATTTTCTTTATAAATTAATTTAAAAAACTCAAGTGAGGTATGGGTTTATTTAATAACCTTGCCCTTGTGTTATAATCTTAATGGCAAATGTTCCTGAGTAAAACTGCTCATTGTCTAGCATCTCGGTGACATTATATTGGGTTTAGTATTTAAATGGCTTGAAACATTAAAGATGTTTTCGGTCCACATTAAAAGTATATTAGTGCAAAATATTCATGTACTTCGAAGTAGATTCCTAGATAAAGGAGAAATAAAGTCATTAAAACTTTATTATGAAACATCGAAGGTGGGGCGGGGGAGGGGGCTATTCAATTTTCCGTACCCCCTCCAAATGATTTTTCTGTATCCGCCCCTGCTGGCTGGTCGTCGTATTTGTATTAGTTAATCAGTACAAAGTACTTTTTTTTTATCAGGGACAATTGCCACAATAGGCCATATCGTCGTGGGAGGGGGGGGGGGTCAGGCCCGTTATTTGGACAGTTTAGTCTTAAAGGAGGGTAGTCTCCGATTGAAGGAAAACTCAAGCTCTGGTGGTCCTGTATTGGTAGGCCCAATTTTTTTCTTGACCAGGGGCTCTATGTTTTTTATTTTACTGTAAACTGAGCAGGACCGGATCTATAAATTTTGTGCCCCAAAATCTGTAGGGATCTTCCCTTAGTAGTATGTGTGTGACGTGTCTTTGTGTATTTTTTTTATTTTTATTTGTTTAATTAACTTTTTTTTTTCAATTTTTTCCCCAATTTCTTGGGACGTTGGGCCCCTTGCACCACGGGGTCTGCAGGTACGCAGATCCAGCCCTGGAACCGAGGACACTCATGCTCCCCTCTCCCATTGTGCATATATACAGTAGGGGATTCATAACTATATCGTCCAAATAAGCTGTGCTGTCTGTGTGTAGCTCAGAACCACGGTTACAAAGCAAGATTCATGCTTAGGAACATATGACGTTAACGTAATGCTGACGCGCGATATGCATAGAAGTCGGAGTCGGATTTCTCTCCTGAAGAAATACTAAAAATGATGCTGAACAAAAAAAGTCAACAGTTTCGGAATAGTGTTGACCTTGCCAATATTCATTAAGATAAAATATAGTAGTTGACATTAGTCCAAAAAAATTTTTATGACGGGGGGGGGGGGGCCGTCGGACACCTCCTAATCCCCAAAAGTGACAATCTTGGAATGAAGAAACAGTTTAATAGTAACAAGGGTGCCTAATCTTTCTCATGAGCGATGCCCTAACTCCATTAACCCCAGAGTATATTGATATATCATTGTGATCCCGGAAAATGGGCGCTCATGCAACATTTTGTGAAGAGCGGGCCCAGATATTTTCCCCATGGTGTAGCAGGATTTTCCCCGTGGAAACCGATTTCTGTACAGATTAGAGTTATTAAACATTTGACATTTCTAATAACTTATTCATTAGTAGCTAGAGAAATGTTAATACATTTAAAAAGTACTAAAATCAAGAAGTTCTGATTTCCGAGGGTGCTCACCTGGGGGGGGGGGGTCATTAAAATATTTATAAGGAGGCGTATTTTTCTCGTTTGGGGGGGGAGGAGCGCAATATTGAGAGGGGTGCGCCCTTGCCCTTAGGGAGACACCTCTGTGATTTCTAAGGGGGGAGGGCTTGAGCCCTCACTTGCCACCCATATGGGCGTCTATGGCCGGAGTACCCCCCCCCGTAAAAAGAGTCCCTCTAAAATGAGGATAAACATATCACTTAAAACTAGCCCCTTAAACACCTAATTAAAGCAGCCTGTGTACCATGAACTCTCTCTCTCCGCGTATATTTCTTCCTAAACGTCAACGGTCCTGTTCAAGCGACGCATCAAATTAAGGACACTAGTCCCTGAAAATCTTCATTTGAATGACAGGGGTGCTCATCCCCGATGGGCAAGGGCGCAACTCCTCAAAATCGCAAAAAACACCCGAGCAAGAGTCCCCCCGAATGAAGAAAACCCTAAAAGCACCCCCCTAAAAATGCCATGATCCTCCCCCTAGGTGGGCACCCCTGTGAATGGGGACATTCAATACTCAAGAACTCAAGCTATATTATAAAAAGAAAGATATTCCCCAAAAGTCTCCATTAGAGTATTAAGAGATCTCCTTTCCAATACAACCAATACATAGCTCTTAACCCCTTCCGCCCTCTAAAAATGTAGGGACTCTACTCTATAATACTAGTTCGAAAACACATGAGAACTAGTACTAGTACATCCCCCCCCCACAAAAAAAAGGAAAAAAACAATTTCATGGAAAGTCCTCATCGCAATAAGGATCCCACAAAATTCTCATAATGCTTTCGCTTACGACAAAGCCTCAAAGCTTTTGTAATATTGATTCCGAGCGTATTTCTCTTTACGCAAGAAAAAAATGGCAACCGACAATATTACTCAACTGTATAATTCGTCATGTAATTTATTTCCTGTAGAATTAGAAGTTTTTCGCCAAAATGAGCGATTATTTTACCAATAAGTAGTCCCTACTGGAGTAGACTACGTTAGCCAATCATAGCTGCTTATTTTCGAGGAGTAGTAGCAACGTCCAAAAAAAAAAAAGAGAAGCTCTGTAGTATCATGATTTTATTTGCTTTCTTAATTTTAATCAACCTGAAGTCCTTTTTATCATACTTTATTGTTTTTTCTACACGGTTGTGATACCTAAAAAGTAAATTTGATGTATTTATATGTGTTTTAATTTGGGGCTTACCTATGTAGCATTGAAATTTTCGCCTGGCAACACGATGCTTTCAGAGCGGTATTTTGGGTATTTTTGTTTTTCGTATGAATTCCTGATTCTGATTATTGAAATGTATCCTGTCAATTTACATCACTTCGACAAATTTTAAGACCCTTACAATGAGTACAGCTTATGTATAGTTAATTAAAATGAACGTTTTATTAAAATGTGTATCCTGTAAGGGATATGAAATAATTTTTCATACATCGTTTAAAAAATTCTTCCACACACATCGTATTTCCTCAGACACATTTATTGACCATCTGCAAAGTTTTTCAGTTATATAAATGATATTTAATGTTTTTCGTTTCCTCCCAAAGACGGTAATATCTAATGTTTTTGAAGTATTTAGTAATGAAAGCTATTTGCATAAGTTTAAGCAGTTTTCGCAATTGTCGACAATGGTCCGCGTTTTAAATGTTGCAGAGAAAAATGATGCTGCTAAAAATATAGCTGATATTATGTCAAATGGTAGATTCCGAAGGCGAGATGGTCGTTCTGTTTATAATAAAATTTATGAATTCGAATATAATCTTTTCAATCAACGTTGTCAAATGGTAATGACATCTGTATCTGGACATTTGTTGAATTTGGAATTTACTGGATCATATAAAAGTTGGTAAGTAAAGAAAAGATTAAAATTCTTGAAAAATTGTTATGAATTTTTTAAATTTCAGTGTTGAATTCTGGTTTAGGGTCATTTCCATATCAAATCAATTTAAAAAAAATAATAAGTTTTTAAGGTCAATGTTTTAAATAGTAAGAATTTTTTTTGTCTGTTCATTTCCTCCAGAATGAAAAAACTGAAGGTTCAAAATGTTTCAATATTTTTTTCCAAATTTTACACGATTCATTCATACTATATGGTCATCAGTGTGGAAATAAGTGGTTGTAATAATCACAATTTGCAATTTAAAATATATGAAAGACCCAACATCATAAATTTTGCGATGCAGAAAAAAAAAAAAAGAATATGTTGTTACATACCATATGAATGACAAAATTAAATGTGGATGCAATGTAAGGGAGTGCGGTAATGAATGGGCCACTAACAAAATATACAAATACATATACAAATACAAAAGTGACGATCAGCAACAGGCTCTGGGTCCAGCTAGGCTGATCTTAGTCAATTTACAATCCCAGTGAAGATCAATGGCCCTCTTAAAACTATCTACTCCCTTGCTGATTACCACCTCTTCCGGTAATCTGTTCCAAGGTTCCACTACCCAGGGTTGGTTAAAAAAACGGTTTTTTTCAAAAAAAAAAAAAAAAAAACGGTTTTTTGGTTTAAAACCGGGTTTTTTTGGTTTAAATACTATTTGCGAGAAAAACAATTAATTTTCGGAAGGTAATTAAGGTTCCATGTATTTAGCAGTTCTTCAATAGTCACATTATACCTAATTTCTTGATTAATTAAAGAGATTAGAACAAAATCTTGTACCTAGCTAAATTAAATAATTAAAATAGCTTTCTGCGGGGAAATATTGATTGAAATGTTTGACTTGATTAAAATATTATTATACATGTATATATAGACCCTTCATGATACGAAATACTGGCTTCTTTTTTGATTTCATCAAATGAAAGCCAGATTAGGTCTTTTTTTCTACCAGAATTAGACATTCTTTTTAAAACAATATGAGTAAGTAACTTTTGTAAACTGCACAGGTTAGCTAAGGCAAAGCAAATACCAAAATCCCAATTCCAATGAACAAAAGGGGGGGGGGGGGACTAAGAATTATCTGCACCCAGTAGTCATAAAGCAGCATAGGTGTATAGCCAATCAAAATCTTTTGAGCACACAGAATCCAAAAAAAAAAAAAAAAAAAAAAACACCAATGGAGAGTGTAGTTTATATGTGAAGATTTATATATTTCTCTATCAATTTTTACACATACATTTGCATTTTGTTCTGGGAATTTAAAAATTTATCTTTTAATCTTCCTACATTATAATATAAGGAACTATTATGTATCATAATATGAAGTATAAACTTTTTTTTTTAAAATTTGATTCAAAAAATATTATTTGTGTTCACCTGCAGAACAAATCTTAATTTTTAGGTACAAAGAATTAAGTTAGATTGTTGATTACCTTACAAGTCAAAGTTAAAATTCCAGGAAAGTGCAAATATATGGGCAAGAATGTCATACCCCTGCAACAGGAGTGAGCAATATAATGGATTGCATCTACAATAAAAGATTCAATCCTTAGTAAATCTTAACTAATCATGCAAATTAAGCATAATGATGGAAGTTGACTGATATCTGCTTTATGGCACATATATGAAATAAAAAATATATTAATATTTTTTTTCGATTAAAGCTTGTAATACATTTTGAAGAAGCAACTTTGCAATTTTAGTATTTATCTCTGCAACTTAGCATAAATGAAATTTTACATTCTTCAATATGTGTGGGAAAATCAATGTAAACCTGTAAAATGGATTTTTTTTGGCTTTTTTTTAAAAAAACCATTTTTTTTTTAAAAAACCGTATGGTTTTTTTAAAAAAACCAATTGGTTTAAACCAAACAACCCTGCCACTACCCTGCTAAAATAATAATTTTTCCTAATATCCATGTTAGCCTGAGATTTAAATAGCTTAAAACAATGACCCCTTGTCCTGTTTTCAGTGCTAAACTTTATCCCCTTAACATCTTTCATTTTAATAAATTTAAACAACTGAATCATGTCTCCTCGGTCTCTTCTTTGCTCAAGACTGTACATTTTTAGCCTTCTAAGCCTGGAATCGTAGTCTGAATGAGAAAGTCCATTAATTAGCCTTGTAGCCCGCCTTTGAATCCTTTTCAATACATTAATATCTTTGTTAAGATAAGGAGACCAAAACTGAACTGCATACTCTAAATGAGGTCTTACCAAACTTCTATATAAGGGCAGAAGAACTTCTTTAGATTTGTTTGAAATAGATCTATTGATAAACCCAAGCATCTTATTGGTTTTGTTACTAGCTATGCTGCACTGTTGACTAAACTTTCCCGACTTTTTAAGACGTCCAGATCAGTAACTTTTTCTGCCTGACTAATGACTGAACCTTGCAAATAATAACTTGTACACTTATTTCCATGTCCTAAATGTAGCACTGATATTTCCCAACAATAACAGCCATACCCCATTTATCAGCCCACTCCGTAATATGATGATCTAGATCCTCTTGCAGCTGATGTGCTTGTTCATCATTATTTACAATCCCCATAACTTTGACATCATCAGCAAAACAATTCATGTTCCCAGAAATATTTTTATGAATATTGTTCATAAAAACAATGAACCAAACAGGCCCTAGCACTGATCTCTGAGAAAACCTGCTTAAAACCTCACTCCATTTGGAATAATTTCCCCTTACAACCACCCTTTGTTTTCAATCGATCAGCCAGTTTTTTATCCAAATGAAATTTTCCCTCCTATTCCTATATCAGCTAATTTGCTAAGTAGAGCAACATGCGGTACCGTATCGAAAGCTTTTTCAAAATCAATGTAAACAACATCTACAGGCTTCTTAGTGTCCAAAACCATGGTAACTTTGTCATAGAAATGCAATAAATTAGTTGCGCAAGATTTACCTTTCCTAAAACCGTACTGAAAATTAGTCAATAGGTTATTAGTCTCTAGAAAATTAACTATCTTAATTTTTATCAATGTTTCAAAAATTTTGCAAACCACCGAAGTTAGACTCACAAGTCTATAATTTCCCGCACTCCCTTTAGACCCTTTCTTGAAGAGCGGTGTAATGTTAGCCAGCTTTCAGTCCTCTGGCACTGTCCCCGAGTTATAAGAAGCATTGAAAATATTTACGATTACATCTGCTAATTCCTCCGCACATTCAACTAAAATTTTTGGATAAATATTATCAGGTCCCGGAATCTTAGTCTCTTTAATTTTTTTCAAATGAAGTAAAACGTCATCCCTGGAAAATACAAAGTCCTCAAGCTGTACTATAGCTTGTGTCTTGCTGATGTCAACTGTTGAGATACAGTTATCATTAAAAACACTCGAAAAAAAGTTATTAAGAACATTAGCAATATCATTATGAAAAAGTATTTGCATAAAATTATACTAGCTAAAAAGTATCTATTATTTCACTGTATATATGCGTATTAGAAAGTCTTCCCATATCTGTAAAGTAATTTTAAGATGTGATGTTATTTGAAGTTAATCTATTCAAAAAATTGAATATATTCAGGAGTATAGGTGGGGCTGAATGAGCCACTCTATCATGGTTATGGATGGGCCACCAAAATATGGGTTTTCTTCCTTTTTTTCTGATTTTCTGTTTAATATGAAACATAACAGGCTGTCATTGATTTAGATTACTGTCTTGTTAGAATAGGTTTATAGTAATTTCTAAAAAATTATTTGTGCACTTTAACCTTAAGAAATATTAGCTATTTATTAGAAACATAAGTAAAATTCTATAAATGATTAAGATGAACTGTCCAGTTATTGGCCACACCTACCAGTATTTCACCATTTGGATTTGATATATGATTTAATCCAGTATTTAATAAATAGCTTGGAGTAGAATGGTGTGCTTTTGCTTTGTTGATTTTATATAATTTTTTGAAAATGTCCTTTTGTTTGGTTTTGTAGGCTGGTGCATATTTAAATACTTGTCTATTTGAAAATCTAGCTAATAATTCTTATTTTATTGACACTTTGTCAATGATAATATTGAATTTTATAAAAAGCAATTAAAATTTTAATTATTAAACAAGAAGTTCCGTTTAGAACTATACGAGCCTACTTTCTCGTATACCCATACTACTTTCTAGTACCTGATCAATTTTCTCAAAAATAGTTAAAATCGTAAATTGTTTCAAACATATCTTCTATAATATATAAAAATGACTGTTTGTCTGTATGTCATCCATGAACTCAAAAACTACCCGGCAGATTTGGCTGAAACTTTCACCGTTTGTTATTTTTGGTACTGGGAATGTTTATAGACCAGTTCGAAAAAAATCCGATCGATAGTTCCTTTTTTATTCCAATTTAAGTCACAATCCATTGGATAAATACAAATAAAATGATCAGCTGCAGAAATTAATTCGCGTGAAAGATCTCATTGATAAGAAGTTAGCTGTTGCCATTTTTCTATTCTTTCTTTATTGTTTTATGGCTTTTCATGCAACGGGGGGATTTAAAACTTTTCCTATTTGATATTTTTAGCGATTGATTGATCTTGCAAACTGCGTGAGTACAAAATTTGAGTAGAGTCACGGCTTCACTTGATACCTGGACCGATTATTATGAAAATTGCTATATATATGTATTTTTCCACGGAGAAGGTGCATAATATGCCTCATTAAAGTAACTCGCCACCAGGTGGCACTGCAGAGTAGCAACTTCTGCCCCGTTCAACTGATTGTCATGAAAATCAGTATAATGGTGTATTTTTTTTGTTGGCGTAGCAACACGTGTCGGGTACAGCTAGTTTTTTTAATATTTTAAGCTAATTTCTTGGAATAAATTATTCCTCACTCATTTAAAAAATATTAGATGCGTAAAAAACAAAAAAAAAAAAAAAAAAAAGAAAAAACAAAAGAACAAATAAAATAGCAGCACCTTTTAAACAAAGCATCTAATGCCCTTTTTTCCATTTAAAAAAAAAAAATTCCTTAACAGCTTTCAAAACGAAAAAATAATAATTAAAATTAATAAAGTTGTTAAAATAAATACATCATATTAAAAAAAAATCGTTTCTTTTTCCCCTGTTGCCAAAAATTATTTTTTAAATGAATTAATGCACTTACCAAAATAAATAAAAACAGTAAAATGTCAACTTAAAGAAATACTGTTCATTGTCAAAAAAAAAAATAAATAAATAAATAAATAATCATCATAAATGGCTTCGAGTTTATTTGCCGAAAACTGAATACCTAAATTTAAAACTTTAGCGTGAAAATAAAAACACGTCATATCAACAATAATTATTTCACAGTTAAAACCATAGCTGCGGAGTCAGAGTCAATCTGATTTTGGAATAAAGGAGTCGGAGACGAATATCCAAGAATTGGAGTCAGTCACTTGTCCTCCCTGTATAAATTTTTGCCAAAGGTACGAAGTCGGGGAGTCTGAGTCTGATTAATTGTCGGTCACAGGAGTCGTATTCGGAGTCAGGTGCCCCTAAATTCTCGGAGTCAGAGTCTGGAGTTTGGCATCGAGAGCTATTTCCAACTTGTTTGAAATAAATCCGCCGTCAAGTACGGGAATTTACATTGACTTTCAGTTTGCCCGTAGGTGCTAATGTTAAAGGATTTGAACTGTTCAGAATTGAACGGAAAATTGTTCAAATCAAAAAGATATTTTTTATACAAGTTTTTCATCAAAAGCTTTTTCCTACGAAGTTTGTTTGAAGCAAATTCGCCTCACAGTTCGGAATTGCCTTGAATTTTCCCGTAGGCGCTAATGTTAAGTTTTTTTGAACTGTTCACAATTGAACAAAAATAGTTCAAATCAAAAAGTGAAATATGGGAATGTGGTGTCCTCGCTTAGATCTTTCGAACAAAAAAAGTTTGCTCGAATCGAACTGTTCATTCAAAAGTTATTGGGGGGGGGGGGGGGGGGGGGTACAGACCGACAGATATTTTTTCCCATCTTAATACCCAACTTTCCAATTTTTAATTTTTCGATATTTATTGAATTATTTTATTTATTTTTGACTTTTTTTTGTTTTTCGCGATATTTTTAAGATGCATTAAGTTTTCTTTCATGCTTTTTTCTTCTTTTTACTTTTACTGGGAAAATAGGCTAAAAATACATAGATTTTTAAAATTTGCAATGAAATTGATAAAAATTTTTGCTTGTATTTTTATTTATTTATAAGAATTTTTTAAAAGATTAATTATAAATGTTTTTATTGAATTCATTTAGTGGCCCATTCATTACCTTCAATGGCCCATTCAGCCACATGGGTAAGGATGAGTGTGCAAAATATATTTTTATTCTCTATTATCATTCATTCTAAACATTTTGTAATCCAACTTTAATGACTTTTTTATTTCACCAAATAAGTAAAGTAACAAAAAAGACAATTCTGTGCTAAAAAAAAAATATTAGAAAAATTACAAAAATTAAAAACTAAAAATTAGCCCATTTGTTACCACTCTCCCCTATTTATTGATTTTAGATGATTATTTTTATTATTAAAACTGGGTTCAAATGGTTTTAATTTTTAATATTATAAATTCAACTTTTTAAAATTTTCACAGGCCCAATATTCCTGTATTTGTTGAACCACCGATTTGTACCAGTTCTTCCTTTTGAAAAAGATAGGCGATAAAAGTTTGAAATTTCTATATTATTTAAAACTGTTTGAATGTAGGTACATTTCATAAAACTTGGTTATTTTCTTGTTGAAGATGTAACTTAGCAAATGTCGCAAAATTGCTGCCCAATTTTACTGAACTGCTCCTCAATATCAGAATTTGAGGAGCAGTATGCTGCTCTTCAAAATCAATTACTTAGTTCCCACACTGATGGGCAGTGGCAGCAATTCATGGGGACTAATCCCCCCCTACTTTTTATGGTTCACTAATTTATTTTATTTTCCAGTTTTGAAACCAAAACTAGAAATTAAAAAAAAAAAAAGCAGAAATGTCAAAATTTTCAGATTATAATTATTTGTTTTTCTTTGTGTATCTGTTAACAAAACATTATTTAGCACCAGCAGTATCTTTTAGTTTATGTATTCGTTGTTTAGATATTAATAAATCAATCGTTTCACTTAAACAAGCCATAATACTTGCTTAATGAAGTTATTACAAAGCCACCAAGTGTTAGTGACATCTCAAACTATTTTGGGGTAGATAGTGTAAGTCTAATTATATCTTAGTATTTCTTTGGAGAAAGTTATTGTGTACATATTTCATCAAAATCTTTAAAAAGTAGTGAGTTAAGCTGTTAGATTTACATAAATTATCACTCATATGCTCTCAAAACCTGCTTTAGCAAACTTTTGCATCCCCCCCCCCACTTTTTTTGTTCTTTAATTTTTTTGCTGCTGCTAGAAATCCTATGGTTCTCAGTTGTCATTTTTTCGCCTCCCCCCCCCCTTTTCAGTCCCAACCACCACCTCTGCTGATGGTCATAAAATGAGCCTCTAAAATTGATCCATCTTCATGTTAGTTGCGTTTTAAATACAAATATATGCGGTAAAATTGATTTCAGACAAAGGTTTACAGGGCTGAGTTTGCTACTGTTTTTCGGTACCTTCACAAAAATCTTGTTTTGAAATAGGTACTTTCACAAAAATCAAGTAATAAAATCAGTAGCTTCACAAAAACATCGAAAAATTCACAAAAATTTGCATTTTAAAATTTGTTTCTCTGTTTAAAACAAAATTTACTCATAAAATAAAATTCTAAGCAAGTTTATATGAGGGTCATTCCAAGGTATTTTTGACATTTATGTAGAGTCCGTAACATGACCTTTTTTGCCATAACTTTTTAATTTACTGTTTGATTTGCATATTATTTTATTTTGATCTTTTCCTACCAACATGCCAGCTTAAAATTAAATAATTTGCAAATCAAACGGTAAATTAAAAAGTTATGGCAAAAAAAGGTCACGTTACGGACTCTACATAATGTCAAAAATACCTTGGAATGCCCCATGAACAATTGCTTAAATAGCATCCTTTTTGTGGTATTTTAACTAATTTTTAGCAATATTATCGCAATCCTTTAACATGTTTTGGGGAACCGTTTTTCTCATAATTTCCAATATTGTACACAGTACATAGCCCATTAAACTGAAATTATGATGGTATTTTTGGTACTTCTTAGGTTTTTAGCTCGTCCCCTTCCCATAAAATGAAACCTGTTAAAAGTAATACTAGGAGACATTTACACTTTTCAAACTAAAATGTCACTTGTTCTACTTCTCTTTTACAAAAATTAGGATACCTCTGAAAGTTGTCAAAAATATTGCTGATAAAAAAAAGAACTTTCACAAAAATGGAATGATGCAATGCTTTCACAAAAATAGGTAGCAAGAAAAAAATCCTGGATTGGCCCCTGGTTTAATTTAGTTTTTCTATTACAGGCAATCTTGCAATCCATTGGCACTGTTTGAAGCTCCTGTCATTATGGAATGTCCACAAGATTATCAAGCCATCAAAGTATAACTTTTTATACACCTTTAACATATTACGATTGTTCGGTGTAACTTTGAGTAACAGTCTTTATTTTGATCTGCTCCATTCATATTTTAACTGTTTTATTGGATTGTATTGGAAAGAGTTTAGAGGTTTACGCCTGTTCTATGAGAGGAGGCTTATACCACAGCAGTGAGAAGGGTATGACATTCACAAAGCAGCAAGCAAGCAAAAGGCGGGGGGGACACAGATACACATAAAAAACACCCAGAAAGAGCGACATAAATAGCAAAAGCTCTAATAGAGGAAAATTTAGCACTGATACTTGTGATCACAGCATCAAGGGTGGGGGAAAGTGAAGAGATATGCATGTTGCTGAAAAGGGAATGACGAGGAAAGTCCAAGACAAGGCAATTCAGCATGAAATTTTCAGTAGAATCAATTTGGTTGCAGTAAGGGCAAAGGGGAGAAGTAGCACATTTAAAACGAAACATATTACTGTTGACTTGAAGAGTGCCAGTACAAAGTCGGGTAATAAGTACTCTTATTTTTCTGTTTGGCGTCCAGTCAATGTAATTATAATTTGAGTTGAGGTAACTCATTTTAGTGAAATATTTTGTAGTTAGTCCAGTCATTATTGACCTATTTTTGTTTTCGTTAATTTTCATAGTAATAATATCTTTGGTCACCATTTTCCCCTGACATCTTTGAAGATTGTCTACAATTTGGTTTTTGTAACTTCCAATTTGAAATATTGGGAGGGAAATGTAAATCGACCAAGGAGGAATCCCTTGAGTCATTATTTTCACTAACAACAAATATGGTTTACTAGCTGCGCCGCCCGGCTTTGCACGGTCCACCTTGAAAATAAAAGTTATGTCAAGTGACGTGAGTTCAACACTCAGGCTTGAACCAAAAAAAAAAAGTTAGTGAAATTTTGCGGCAGATTGCGGAAAACCCCCAAAAAGTAAACATTTTAAATCCCCTGATTACAGGAAAAGCCTTAAAACAAAAACAAGAATTTTATCTGTTCATATTAGAGAAAAAAAGGCAACAGATCTTACATCTCAATGATTTTCTTCACCACTATACATTTTAATAAAAGCGTTGTTTCGGAAAGTTGAGATGAAGCACTGAATAATAATTTGAATGGAGGAAAGCCTTCGAAAAATAGGGATTTTATGTCGAAATCCAAGCTTTATAATTAATAGTTTTTAATTGATGTCTCCGCTAATTATTATTGGAGGATTATGTTGAATAGCCAAACATGAAGACGGGAGGATTACGAATCCATCGCTACCTGGTTCGATGGTCAGTTCACTGTCGTCCGGGAGAAGAAGCTTGGACATACATAGATACGCTCAGTTTTTAATTATATAAGAGATAATCGAATTTTAAGATATTAATTGCAAGAATTTTTCGGGGCGGGTATTCGAAACTTTCCCTCCCTTAACATTACTAAGGATAGCCTAAAATTTCGTTTTAGAACAAGAATTTTGAATATTTTCTGGGGGAGGGCCCCCCGGAAAACCCCTATTTGCATGTGGTCATTTTCAAGTACTGACCGACCCGCTTCCAAAACCAGAAGTTTTATCACTTCCTTCTCTCCACATGCAATGTATTTTAAATATGATTGAAATTTTTGCTGGGAAAGAGAGAGATGGAATCTTCAAAAAGCTAATTTCTTATGGGAAAAAAATTTAAGAGCCCCTCCCTTCCAAATAATTTTCTGGTTGCGCCACTGCTTCTGCCCCTTGGGTTCCAAAAACTTCTAATAATGCACCCCACTCTCCCTACTTCTACAAAGTTCCTACGCTTCTGCCTAGATGCATAATTCCAATTGTAAAAATGATCAAAATAAGGTGCAGAGTTAGATGTTGAAAGTTTGAAACACAAAAAAGTTTTGTGTACCATGATATAGTCTCTGGTTGCCTTATAGTATTTCCTAGATAAATATGCTCTCTTTAAAAATGTTAAGGCATTACTTGAAAATTCCATTAATACTTAAATCAGCAAAAACCTTAACAAACATGCACACACACCCATACAGTCGACGCTCGATATAACGACCATCTCCGTCCTAGAGAAAAAGGTCTTTATAACGAGTGGTCGTTATAAGAGGTATAATTTAAAAAAATATACACAGTCATCATGCATGCCCCGTTGTTCCATAAAAAAAATGGTACTTTTTCAAACATTCCAGTTAAATGCCCAAATTATTTTTATTGTAGGAATTTTTTAGAAAAATCGTGTGCAAAATACTATGACAGAACATTAAAGAAATTTTAAAATAGAAAATATAGGGAGGAAAATGTTACACACTTACAAATCTGCTATTACTAGTGCTACCACTACATTTTCTGAAGATAAAACCAGAAACAGATGTTTGCCTTTTTAGCAGACGTGATTTTTGCAAAACATTATTTTCCGTTTCAGATATAGGTGATAAATTGTTTTTTTCTTTGCTTTTCAAAGAAACATTTAAAAGTCCCTCGAGAACCGCACATCTTAAAAACCGCTAGACTCAAACACCAAACTACCAACACATCTGTCAACTCCCTTTTCTTAGGAATCTGGAAATTTCTTCATTCCCCCCCCCCCCCATTATTATTTTTTTGTGCTAGCTGCGGTGAATGGTAATCCCCCCCCCGCACCCCCTTTCAAAGTTGGATTTGACATTGAAAACTTCAGGCAGATGTCTGTAAACTATAATCAAGGCCATTTCAAGCTACAAATTTGTTTTATTGGGAAGAACACCAGAAATAGCGTCCGCTGAATTCAGTCGTTGTATTGGATTAGACGATACAGAACGGTCGTTATAACGAAGGCAAATTAACGTAGTGTTCATAGGAATGAAGTTGGGACTCTTACCACTGGTCGTTATAATGGGATGGTCTTTATAATGTGTGGTCGTTATAATGAGCGTCGACTGTATTTATATGCTTTTTTTTTGTATATATTTTAAAACTAGGTTACTTTGGAAGCAGAAGTTAGATCTTGTCAATATCTAGTCATCTGGACTGATGGTGATAGAGAAGGTGAAAATATTGGTTTTGAAATCATTGAAGTTTGTAAGAAAGGTAATAACTGTTGTTAAATTATTCTGCTTTCTTTTCAATTATCTTTACATTTTATGACCTTGTAAAATTGATTTTTCCATTGAAAATTGGTTATAAATCATCTACTCTACTATAAATTGCAATATATTTTTTCAAATAATTTAGTTTTTAAAGAAGCAATTTATATCAAATGTACATTTTATTTACATCTACTTCTCCTTTTGCTCTTTCTACTGCTTTTGGGATTCAAAACAAGCTTAAATAAGTACACGTCATGACTTAAATACAAATATTGTAATATTTGATGATAAACTTTAAGGAAAAATCTTTTTGAGCAATCACATTGCTTATTGTTCTCATTTGACTGTTTTGATGTTCCTATGATTTTATTCCCCCCCCCCTCCCTCTGCAGCGCCACTGTCAACTGGCCCAAGGGCGGCATTTCAACATTTCATTTGGGCGGTCAAATTTCTTAAATATGTATTACCACAGTGCGGTCCCAAACACACATTAGCTAACAGGAAGTGGTCCTAAAATCGGTTCAATATGAATAAAAATTAGTGTTTAGAAACAATTAAAATTTTGATTCACTTTCTAATAAGTTATACAAAACATCTCAATACTAAAGTTTTTATACCTTAAGGAAAAGTTTTAATGCATGATTTTCTAATTCGGAAGAGCAGGGAATCGTGTTACTAATCTATGCCCAGTGTCATGCTATTTTGCCAGTACAGCTAAATAGAAAAGATGGTGAAAAAGCTCATGCCCTTCAGAATGTATGACTTTGTTTGAATTTTTTGCCCATTGTGCTTCAAAAATAATTCTCTAACTTCCTGAGACATAAAAAATTCTTTCTCTATTAGTTGATTTGATTGGAATAGTTAAAAAATAATAGAAGTAACAAAGTTATATATGAAAACACTTTTTATATCTTGCTCTTCAAAATCACCCTGGCAACTTCAAAAATTGTGAGGGCTTAATTTTTCATCATTGAATAATCCAGTCTCGCTGGCACTCTCAAGTTCAATCAGATGTCATCTGCCTCCAGCTCTGTTATTCACTATACCTGACTGATGAGTCCATACCAAGGACAAAACTGCAATCTCTGGATGTGTTAACCGGTCTGTTGGTATATTGCTTGTAATTTTTCTTTCCTCATACTAAAAGTTTTACTCATAATTGAAACATTTTAATTTTCGTTTTCAAAATCGAATCTAGATAATATAGAGTCAAACAACAGAAAAATAATTATCATTAAATCTTGTGTTAATTTCATTTAAAACTGAATCTATTACTTCGTACAAAATATTAAAAAAATCAATGTTTGACTACACATTATCATGTGGAATTTGTCACTTTTTTTTTTGCATTTTTAAAATTGGCTCGGGGGAAGAATTTTTTTGAAAAGTTTCACGCCTGACTGAAGTATACTTTTGTGTAAAATTTATTTTCAGTTTCAATTGTAGATCTATGGTAGTGTGGTGCACAGATCAATTGTAGATTGAAATGTGGCTTGAATAGTCCGAAAATTAAGGGTAGCGGGTTGAAAATGTTTTGATAGAGTAAAGCATTTTTCAAAAACTGTCCTCAATACAAACAAATGGAATAAAAATTCAAACGAAGTCATACATTCTAAAGGGCATGAGATTTTCACCATTGAAAGAATCGTTTTGCAATAATTCTTCCAGTCGTCAAATCACTGCTTTAAAGTTATAGAGAAATGTTTTTTTGGTTTTAACTCTTGAAGATCATCTTGTGTCACTCCGAAATCGCATCATTATAGAGCCCCATAAAAGGTATTTGTTTATATGTTTTTTTTTTAAATTCAATAATCACATGCATTTTTAAGAAGATTCTTTGAAAGCATATAATTTGCATTGAGCACCTGAAACGTGTTTCTAGCAGAAGAAAGGAATGAACACTCATTAAATAAATATACACTTAAAAAATGAGCGTAAAAGTGAATGTAAAATATTGAGGAATTTTCTTGTAAAAACCATGCAGCCACACCACTTTTCACGGGCTTTTCATATTGGATAGACCATTGTTACACTGGCCACACAAGTATGAAATGCTTAGCTTATATGTGGAAACGTCTTCTTTAGTTAATATTAACCATGGTTCTCTATCAGTTTTCTACGTTATGAAAAGGCCGGAAAATGCTTCATGAGTTTCCAAGTCAACATCCAATAACGAAAAACACCTTTTCTAGCCTGGGAATGTGTCGAGTTTCATCAAATAGTTACTAAGAATCACGAGATATTTTTTAGTGAACATTGATTTCCGACCCACATAAATTGAATTCACACATTTTCTATCATTCTGCTCAAAAATTTTGGGGTGCGACCGCCCCTTCTTGACCCCCCTATTTGCCGCCCCTGGACTGGCCCCTCCCGATGCTGCTCCTCTAGCAAGCAGTCTCCAGGTTGCGTCTTTATCCTACACACACATTCACCCACACACCTCCATACACACCTGCCCCCCCCCACACACCTACTCACCGTACCCACACACACCTACCCGCAAACACACACATACAAACATACACACACATACCCACACACTCATGCCTGCACACAGACAAAAACACACACGCCTACATGCACACACATACTCGTTATTGCAAAAATCATAATTTGAATTCCAGGTGTCAAAATTCAAATTGATTTTTAATTTTTTTGTTTTTACTCCAAATTCTAAATAGAGACAATCTTGATCTTATTTAGAATTCAGCTTCTAAATAAGATCAAGATTGACCACCAAACTTCAAATGGTTGTAAATATTTTTGGAGTTAGGGACTAGGGAATGTAATTTGTTGGAAAATGCACTTTTTTTCATTCATAATACAGTCCAACCTCATTAAAACATGATATTGCTTTATGTGAAATACTTGTTTGATTTCATGAGTAAACAATCACTTAAAAATATTGGATAAGATGAAATCCAGTTAATATGAACCAATTATCATGATCCCCAGCGCCTGATTTACTGAATAGGCCAACTAGGCCGTGGTTTGGGGCCCTGCTTTTTAGGGGTCCCCAAAGTAACAAAAACTTTTAGCCAATGACGAAAATTGTGAGCTTTGCCTTACTGGCCCCCAAAATAGGGTTTGGTCTAAGACCTTTCAATATATTAATAAGGTCCCGATGGTACTTTGAGTTTCACATTAACAAGATTCAACTCTAATTAAGAATTAGGTACATCATTGTCAGGATTCAAAAGTATGATATTCTCGAAAATATCGAAAATATCCGATATTTTGATACATATCGGATATTTTGATATACATCCGATATTTTCATTTAGCACAAACTAAAGTCTTCCAAATAGTAAATGCATCCTCAAATCACACTTTATTTTCTTAATATTGTTATTGCAATATGTAGGCTTAAAATTAGGGTTTCTTTCATTATTTATATCTAATATTTCATTCTATATTTTAATCAATTTCAATGGAGTTAATTTAGCATGAGCTGTTTTACTCATTTTTCTTCTGTTAGCCACTTTTACACAGTTATATAATTCAGAAATAAAAAATATGCATTAGTCGGTGCACAGTCATAGGACATTTTCTTTTTTTCTGACCAATATTTAATAATTAATTAGGCAATTTTAATATGAATTAAAATTGTTCAACTCCTAACAATTATATGAATATAAAATAAAAAAAGGAATATTATCGTACTTTGTTACATGATGTATTAATGATGTATTACTACATCATAAAAATATAGTACATAAATTTTTGGTTATTTCTAATAATAAGTGAACAATATTACTATGTTAATGTAATTTTTATATTGAAATACCGTAGTTGAAAAAATAAGTATCAAAAATATCAAAATATCATGATATTTTCAAAATAAATATTGGATATATATCGTGATACAGGGTTTGAAATAGGGTTCAATTTCCAGGGGGAATGTCCCCCTTTACTTCAGATTCCAGGGGATATTTTTTGAATTTGGGGGAGAATTTTTATAAGTTCTGAAAATTTGTTTAGAATTTTTTAATAAATCATTTTAATTTTATTTTCTATTTATTCATTTTTAAATAATAATTTTTTTATTGTAATATCAACCCCACACATTTTCAAATAATTATTCAGTAATTTTGCAATTTTACTTTATTATTTCACTTTTAATAAAATATTTTACAACTAAGTAACATACACATACACTCAATTATTTTTTTTTAAGAGACCATTTTCTGGATCTAATTAATCGAATGGGGTTCGGTCCCAATTGATTAGAATAATATTTCTACTGCACAAAGACTTTCTGTCTAACGATCAAAAAGTTAGTCAAGAAGTAAATGCCTATATACTTATTAAAAACGGACTGTCGTTTTCAGCAGCTTTCGGATCGCATTTTGACCGGCGGATCGGAATCGGTTGATGTCGGCGGATCGGAATTTGTTGATGCCGGCGAATTGGAATTCGTCGATGCAACTTTAATTGCTTTGAATTGACGGACGCTTTATTAAATTTTTTCAATCTTTCCAAAATGAAAATGGGTTTTGAAATTTTTTTTATCTTCTTCACCTTTCCGGTCTGGGGTTCATTATCAAGTTTAAGAATTTACCGGGAGAAAATCCTGCACAGACCTTTGGATTACTCGGGATTTACCGATTTTGTGCGCGTTTCGCGCAATCCCGCTCTCTATTTCAAACCCTATGATATATATCATGATATATATCGGCGAAACCCTGATTATTGTATTATAAATTATTGTAAAAGGAAGCAAATTATACACTAACTAAATTATTCACAAATTCATTATTTCAATTTTTTTTATAAGTTTTTTTATCAGTTTTCAATACTTTTAATCACTTGATTTAAATCATTAGGGAACTGGTTGAATGAGGTTTGAATAGCTGGCAGTGTACTGTACGTAGTGTGCTAATTTTAAAAAAAGCTTTGCTTTTATGTACATATATTCTGTTTATTTTATTTATTAATTTTTTCAGTGAAGCCCAATTTGACTGTGTACAGAGCTAAATTTTCTGAAATAACTAGTCACGCTATTTCCAGAGCATGTGCTAATCTATGTGCTCCTGATAAACTCATGAGTGATGCAGTTAATGTTCGGAGAGAACTTGATCTGAGGATTGGTATGTGAACCGACTTTTAGTCTTTTTAAGTTAATTTATAATTTATAACAAAAAATTGGTTTAGCATGCTATCTTTTGCACATCTCCTGTAGAAAATTGATGTCTTTAAATTTTCATCTTTTTCAAATTTTTAATGTGTTTATTTCAAATTTATATAATGTTTCTCTTGCCAAGTTTTCTGTAAGTTTGGTAGAAAACTCAACGCGTTATTATCAGCAAAAACTTGCAAAAGAAATTAGTATTTTTATAAGAAATGCTAATAATTTTTGCGGGATATCTTTCATATGGTATGCGAAAAGTATAGGTATATGAGAATCATAGAGTAACAGTACATAGTAAAAAAATCTCATTTTGAATTTGCAGCTTATTTATAGCTTTAAAAATGTAAAATGATTTTAAAATATATATATATATATATATATGTATATATTTGCTTTTTTAATGTGTTGTCAGTCCACTCAATTGGATGCATGATGGAATTTTTCTGGAAGTGTAAGCGGAAGACATGTGACAAAAGCTACTGAGCAATTCCTTCAGTTGTTCTCTGAAAATTAAAATAAAAATTGATTTTTGAAGTGCTTGCTTATTTTTGCCAAAATAATGTTGCCAAAATGGTAGAGATGTTGTAAATGTGACAAACATAGTTTTGCTACAAATATATATTCCAATGCTTATTATTCCAATACTTATACGAAAAAAAATATGAAAACATTAATAAAATGCATTTTTTGTTATGTAAAGGGGTATGTTCTGAAGCAGGAGTATTAAACCTTTAACTCTGTGGGGAACCCTTTCAGCATTTTCTTCTAGGAACCTCTTAATCAGTCAGCAGAAAAATATGTACATCAAAGCTTTATCTTACTCAAATTAGCAAAATTATTATTGCATTTTTATTTTATCAAAATGCAAACATCATAATAAGATTATGAATAGTAAGGTAGCTAATGGAGTTTTTGTTTCAATATTCTCTGATTAAACAAATAGTAATTATTCAACCATCCCCAACGAACATTCTAGGAACCCAGGTTAAAGTCTTCCATTCTGAAGCATAATTTAAATCAGTAGGGGGCTCCGTCTCCTGTTCGCTGGTGTTCACCAAGCCCCGAAGATTGTTTCCAAATCTTAATTGATTCGCAAAGATTTAAAATGTCTGTTAGAAAGAAGCTGTAAAAAATGCGTAATGTGTTCTGTTTCGGACAAAATGGAAATCTCCCTCTCCCTCCCGTAGAGAATTGACTTTAAGTAGAGAGCTCATAATTAAAATGCAATCGCACTCCCACTTGAAGCCAAAAATAATTTGATAGAAAAATGCATATGCATAACCGAGATATTAAGGAAAAAAACTCTTTGAAGAGCACCTCTTTCCCCTATTCCAAAGTAACTTGTAACTATTTCCACAGCTGTAAGCTAAGGGGTTCCTGAGCATTGCAAAACGGCAGTTTTGTACGCTTAAAAAGTAGCTTTCAAGTTTGTGGTCTCTAGTAATATATTTTGCTCTTTAACTAGGGAAAAAAATCTTTCAAAGAATGTAGAATGTTAAGGGGGAAGGGAAATCTTTCATACCTTTAATAGGCAGTTTACCTGAAATTTTAGCTTGAAGAATTAATAACAAAAAAAGCTAATTCAGAATTTAAAACGAAACTCCAAATGCAAACCCCAGGGCTCAAAGTAATTTTATGCACAATTTCAAGGCTGCAGGTGCTATGGAGTCTCATGGACGCAGGCCTGCCACAGAGGTCCTTTCACAATTTTTTTGACGTTATTTTTTTTTAATATATAGAGATTAAACAACATATGAAGAAAAATGACAATTATGTTATAATCATTTCATTTTAAGTTTTCCTTTTGGCATTGTGGTTGTATATATTTTTATTGATACTAAAAAAATTAATTTTTAGGTATAAAAGTGAACATTTTATTTATTTATTAGTTTAACTCTATTTTAATTAAGAAGTAGGAAATCTGCACCAATGATTCTAGTAGTTTTATAAAATTTGCTTGCATTTCAATAAGTATAATTTCTTGTCTAAAGTTGAACCAATCATCATAGATTCTTTTTCTCAGAAAACTGAGTTGTTGTTACACAACTTTTGTACATTTATTCATTCACTGTATTTTCATTTGGAAAATTATTTTGACTTAAACATTTAAACTAATGTTTTTGATTTTTCCAGGAGCTGCATTTACTCGCTTTCAAACACTTAGACTGAAGAAGGTTTTTCCTAACATTCTTAGCAACCAGTTAATAAGTTATGGTAGTTGTCAATTCCCAACCTTGGGCTTTGTTGTCGAAAGATATAAACAAGTTCAGTCCTTTATACCTGAGGCATTTTGGAAGCTGAAAGGTATAACTATATGTAAATTTTAATATACAGTGAAACCTCAATAAGTAGTCAACCGTTTAAATGGTCACTCCGCTTAAGTCGTCGTCTTCCTTTGGTCCCAACAAGGTCTCATTCACAGTAATGTAAAATGATCCTCTTTTACTGGTCACCAAATTTAATTTTACCCCGGTTAACTAGTCGCTCAAAAATTGTTTTCTAAAATTCTCTTTTCTTATCGGATCTTAGAAAATAGCGTTAGACTTAGTTGAAATGCTGTGTGATAGTCATTTTTCCTTGAAATCTTGCTTCTCACTTCTGGTCATTCAAAGCATATTTCATACTGCAACTCTGTCTAGTACCAATCATATGAATCAAACTGCATCCAGCAAGACAGACAAAATTTAATACCTGGAGAACATTTGTCAGTATTTAACATTCGTTCAAGGTACAACAGAGGCAGAGTTTAAAGCTTGAAGCAGGTTAGAAGACAGTTATTTTCAGTAAGCAACAACTTCATCAGTCAACACTGATGGATTGTTTTAATGAACAGTAAGTACATTAAAATGAGTTATTATGATCAAGTAATGTATAAGTAAAAGAAAATAAAACTATGTAACTATAATGAGTGTTTTTTCCTTCTTTTTGAAGTTTCCATTAATTTATAGACATAGATTACACAAGCTTTTGGTTTTTCTCACTGCAGCTATTCATGAAAGTACTTGCGAGAAGTTTTTTCCTTCCTTATTTCTCATTCTACATAAGTAGTCACTCCGCATAAGTGGTCAAAATTTTTTGGTTCCTCGAGTGACGACTTAACGAGGTTTTACTGTAATTATTTGTACTGATGTTTCAAGGAAATTTTTATTATCCTATTAAGTGTTTGTACAATATATTTTCTCTTAAAGCATAAATGCTGTGATGCAAAAATTTAATCATTAGTGTCATTCAGCTTTAAAGCTGGGAACTTGGATTTTACTCTTATGAAAAACTTTGAATATATTCAAAACCTCTTTTAAAATGCCATTTGTTTATCAGTATACAGATTATTTGGATAAAACTAGAATTTCTTTGGTGTGAAATTTAAAGCTTGTTTACAAGTTTGCAAATATTAATCAGCATACACAAATATAACAGAAATGATCTTGCTTGTTTTGAGTACTTAAGTTCTAAAAACAATGGCACTATTTAGTTGAGATGAAATGAGCAAAAAAAAAAAAGAATAATCAAAAAAGTCATTTGGATTAAGAAAACCATAAAAAAATATATACAGTAGGCTCTCTGTTTAACGACGCTCTAGTTAACGACTTTCTCTATTTAACAACAACTTTTCACGGTCCCAGAAGGTGCACTATAGTGTTAAAAGCATTCTATTTAAGGACGATTTCTACTTAAGGACGATTTTTTGTGTCCTTGAAAGTTGGTCCCTTGAAAGTGAACCCTTGTGGTCCCTTGAAAGTCGTTAAACAGAGAGCCAACTGTAGTTAAAAGAAAAGAAAAGATTTGTGAATGCATAATGCTTAAGAATCTCGTCACGCTATGCAATAGTGAGGAAGTGACCACTAGGTCGGGGTGCCCCAAACTTAAATTTTTTGTGGAGCGGAAATTCTTTTTTTGGCCAATAGAACTCCAAATTTTGCCAAATCTTCAATCATCAGACAACATTTGCTGAATAAGGAAATTTTTGGGAGGACGCAGTAACCTCCCATTGGCTCATCCTTGTATTAGGCCTAATCACATGTAAATATTTTAAACTTAGAAAATAACTTATACCATATGCAATTAGCTTCTTGAACTTCAAAAAAAGGGATATGAGGGAATGACAAGTGCAAAAAATGCTATCTCGTTTGATGTTTTTAAATGGTTTTCAGAGACGAATTTTCAGCTTCTCTAAGATATAAATGCACTGCTAAATCATTATGTATGGACTGATGTGAAATATTAAACCATTTATTCAAAGTGCTTTATTTCATTTCGTTTCTGAGGGGGTTAATGTACGTACTTGTAAGGGAATAACAAGCTGTTGACTAACTTCAAAATAGTGTGAACTTTTACAATGTTCTGAAGTAAATACAATCGTCCTTCGCTACTTCCCGCTTCGACTTTCACGGCTTCACTACATCGCGTTTTTTTCTAGTTTTTTCTTTTTTTTTTTTCAGTATAGTAATTAACCTTTTTATGCGCTCACGTAAACTTTTTACTACAAAAGAATAACAAAGTATGTCTTTTAAGTAAGGTGAACTCTTTTAAGGGGCTGTAGTTAAACTAGTTGAGGGAGTGGAGGTATAAAATATCCGAAGAAAGTGAAGGGAATCGCTATCTAATTTTAACCGTTAAGCACTTACTGGAAAGTATAAATCACTGTTTTATTACTAAGGGATAAATACATCTGTAGTGTAAATGATGTTCAATAATGTACTAGCTTTTTAAGTTGTATACGTAATACCTTTAATGAGGATGAATGTTGAGGAAAAACGGGGGCACATACGGTCACTAACTGGCAATTAATTCATCATCAAACAAGTTGAGCTATTTTCATAGATTAGGTAGTAGTAGTGTGTAAGAACTACAAGTGTTTGTGTAGTTAATTTCCCAATAATTAACAATGTGATATCTTTAGTCTATTTTGTGCAATATATTGAATACTGCAAATTTAATGGTGGCTAAGGGTGCTGTTTCATGTCTAGGTTGCTCTATTTTAAAACCCTATTTAAATAGTTGTAAGTGTGCTCCTAATAAGGAAAATATTCGGTTTATTAATACAGAATCCTACTTCGCAGAAATTCAGTTATCGCGGTAAAATCTGGAACGAATTAACTGCGATAAACGAGGGTTGACTGTAATACGAATGTGGAAACTTGTTTTTTTACTTAGAAATAATTTTTGCTTATTTTTAAGTTACTGTGGAAACAAGTGAGAGAACGATATTACGGTACTCTACACTTTAGAAATTTTAACTTGATTATCTTGTTAAACTTCATTCTGAAAGTAGTTAAAGCTCTAAAATAGTGTATGCCATAAAATAATGGTGAATTATTGTGAGACATTGAAAATAACTATTTATGAGAATGAGCCGTGCATTTATACTTGTTTTTTAATTCTTTTTCCAGTTTCTCATGTAAAAGAAGACATCAATACAGAATTTAGTTGGAAACGGGGGAGATTATTTGACCATACTGCGTGTTTAGTTCTTTATCAAATGTGCTTAGAAGTAAGTTGATTTGCCAATATTAATTTTTAGTGTGATATTTTGTTTAAAAAATACTACTTTAAAAATTGATTTGTATTTTTAGAGACCTACAGCACTCGTCGTAGATGTTCGAAGCCGTAATAAAAGCAAATGGCGACCCCAGCCTCTAGACACAGTGGTAATTTTTTTTCTGTAATATTTTAATTAATTTAAAAATCAAACCATTAAAGATTATATGAATACTTTCTAGCTAATTTTTTTGAGAGCACCAGTATTTACAGGATCCACAGACCTCCTATTTTTTCCTATTTTTCTACTTTTTAAAAAATTTTGAAAAATGTCCTGTTTTTTCCTATTAATTCCTATTTTTTTCAATGCATAATCTTGCTTCCGGCTTTTTATGCTGATTACTGCATTTTTGTGCACCATATCTACAATTTATCTGCTATGAAAGTGCAAAATTAATGATGCACCGATTATCTGTGCTTTTTTCCCCCTCGAAGTTTAAACTATCGAACCTCAATTTATAGCAAAAAAAAAAAAGACAGCATACCTGTAAGATTTTTTTTTACACAGATATTCTTTTACTCTATTGATTGAAGATATGTAAATTAAACAACCTTACAGATAAAAAGCTGTTTCTGTTTGCCCCCCCCCCCCCTCAATAGTACAGTAAAACTAAGCGAAAAAAACGCAAAACACAAACATTCCCCCCAAGAGAGTTTAAATATGCTGCAAATAACTTACCTTTCCAACAAGAAGGGGTAAAAAGTTCCAACATTTTGTGTGTTAGGTTTGGGGGGAAAGGGGGGGCAAAAAGAATCCTATCTTTTTTAAATTCTATTACTTAAAACAATTACTAAAAAATTGCCGAATCCACTCTATAACAGTAAAATAATAAACTCTAATAAACAAAAATACTTATTAACCGAGGTGCCCGGGCGGGGAGGAGGGAGGGGGAGTTCCATGGTGCAGATTGTGCCATTGGAATTTGTAAGGAAGTTTTTTTGAAGGCATTTTTATAAATTTATTTATTGAGGGCTTTTATTCTGGAAGGGTATTTTGTAATGCTTGAGAGGTACTCCATCGCTTTAATCAACAATTGCAGTGAAGTTCACGAACAAATTTCACTGATTTTTAACTTTTCTGAAATAAGTTAAAATGCCTCACAAGCTCAATGACAGCTGGCATAGCTAAAGTTTCTACAGCGTGGGTGATCACCCTATTTGCCGCCCTTTCATTGAGACATATCTAATACATTAATCCGTCAAAAAATATTGAACTTAAAATTCAAAACTTCATTTAAGGAAACAAGGAGGAAATATTCTAATCTGTGTTCTTTCTCCAAGACAAAAGGGGGTGGGGGGGTGTCATGTGCCAATCTTAGAGAAATATTCTAAATTTACGTCAAAAATTGCAGTTAAAAGTAACGTTTGGGGGATGCGGTTCTCTCTTGAATTTTCATCAAAACTGAAGTCAGTTTTAGCCTTTGATGACTTTAGGGGAAGTCAGGGTCTTTTCTTAAATATTTTCCAAAATTTAAGTTTTAAAAATACAATTTAAGTCTGTCTTAGAGGACCGTTAAGAAGAATAAGGGAGGTTTAGGGGCTCATTATATGGAAATATTTAAATTTTGACCACTGAAAAGCGCAATTGTATAGTTGTATTAAAACCTTACATTTCGAAGGATTTTTTTTAATTTGCCTCCAGTAATAGATTTAAAGTATGATTCCTTTATTTAAATTTTTTCACATCAAAGGTGCTGAATTGTCGCCCCCACAAAGGTATGCCTCCGCCCCGCCCTTGCTACACCACTGTATTTAGAAAAATCAGAAGGCTCATCCTAAAATGATCTAAATAGAAACCAAGTTAGTTGTGACTGGAGTTATTTAGCTGTTAAGAGCACTAGAATGATATCAAAAACTAAATCCCTGTAAAGCCCCCTCCCCCCCCAAAAAAAGTCCAAATTGACTGCAATTTCCTTTGTCCTTAATTAATTTACTTCAACTTTTGGATTGGATAACTTTGGATCTACTAGTTTTAGCTCAGAATTCCCTCATTACAATCTAAATCATAGCATCGTCTTATCATACCAGTATAGTATAGTGATGTAAGATGAAAGACATAAATATAAAAAATATTATATTTTACAAAAAGGGGGAAAGGGCGAGCTTGGGTAAAACTTAAAAAGTAGGTAATATAGTCCATCCTCGACTACACTACTGTCTAAAACTAATTTATATAAAAATTTATCTAATTTACTTGATTAAAATAGTAGCAATTGCAAGTAATTTCTGTAATTCCATAATATTGGTTTCAGAAAATGATGGTCACGGACGCAATGAAGGTCACTGCGCCCCCACTTCCCCATAATAAATCCCCCACTGAAGCTTTTTGCTAATAGCTATAAGTAAAACATTCTCTTAAGCAAAACAATTTCCCGTTATTTTTATCTTGAATAAAATTTATAACTGTTTTCATTGATTGTCATGTGTTTAATAAACATGGAACAGCTTTGTAGCTCTTTTTTTTTTGAAGTTACTTAATTTGTAATTATGATATTTTATAGTTGAAATTTTCTTCCTTTTTTAGAATATTATTTTCCTTTTTTTTTCTTATTTTTAAAGCATAATTTTCCTATTTTTTTCCTATTTATGAAATTTTACTGCATTAACCATAATATTTGGTTTGTATATCATCTAAGGTTTAATTTATCCTTCTATACTAGAAGAACATTTGTTAAGTTATGCAAATTGGAATTTATGTAAAATAATTGCTCTTATATTCTAAAAAATGTAAATCACTGGAACTGTTACTTCTTTTTATTTTATCAAAAATTGCTTGGGAGATTTTAATCCCTGCTTGTTAATAAGCCTTATTTATACCTATGTTTTGTGCGCACTTTTTTTTTTTTTAGTGTACAAACAAGGTATGGTATTTATTTGAACTTTTAAAATTTTATTTAAAGGAATTTGAAAAGCTTGCATCTAGAAAACTTCATATCAATGCAAAAACAGCCATGACAGTTGCTGAGAAGTTGTATACTAAAGGTTTTATCAGTTATCCTAGAACTGAGACAACAATCTTTCCCAAAGAACTAAACTTGATCCCATTAGTTGAAATGCAATGTGAAGATCCAAACTGGGGAGGTAAATCTTAAGGATTTTGCTAATATAGTCAATTAATTAGTTTTGTTTATGTTTTTTTTAACATGTTAATTGATTTATGGACAGAAATGCTTTTCAATATTTCTAGAAATAATATACAGTTGAACCTCCATATATGGATGCTCCAATAAGCAAATTGCCCGATTACCGATTAATCGGCTCTGGGCGATTAATGATCATAATGATTATTTCTCATGCTACCAATCCCTCTGTCACTTCTTTTTGACTTTAGAAATAGTTAACAGTTTATTTCTCAGAGACAATTTTTCTCATCTTTCCTAATTTTCCGAAAATAATTTGAAAATTTTATGCAATTTCTTTCAACCAATTTTCATATTAATGTTAATAAAATCACATAATGTTAACTGGACATGAAAATTAAAAAAATATTAGGTGCAGCTTGTGGTCAGCAGGCAAATTTAGGAACATTTTTAATTTAAATTTATTTTAAAATTATTAGTAGACATTTAATCAGAGTTTTTTATCATCTATACTAATAATGTAAAGCTGTAGAGTTTGTTTGTTTGAATGCGCTAATCTGGGGAACTACTGGTTTGAATCCAAAAATTCTTTCTGTGTTGACTAGTTTATTCATTGAGGAATTCTATCGGCTATATAACATCACGCTATGACTAATAGGAGTGGAGCAGCAATAAAAATGTTATGAAAACTTGAAAATTTCCCTTTGTCTGTTAGTTATCATTCCTAGTCTTTTTACCTTGAATGAAAATCATCCAAATTAAATAGATTCATTTATTACTTTTCTCTTGGTTGTATTGTCAAAACGAAAATTCCCTAATGTTCATTAGCTGTACTGTTCTTCATTCAATAACACTACACGCATCTTTCCATTTAAACCCTTCACTGTGAAATACCCCTTTTTCTGAAAATTGCTAGGGTTAGTCTTATAGTGCAAACTCATTGAGATATTGTTCCTACAAAATTGTTTTATTTTCTACTAAATTATTTTACAAATCCAGGAGAACTTAGACCTTTTGTGGTCTATTTATGTGTATCAATCACCACAGTTGAGTCTTTCTGCAATTTCAAGCTGACATCTTTAAATCACTTGCTATCATTGCATTTTTTTAAAAATTCAAAACTTCTCATCTATCTAATGCTGTTTGCAATGCTGATAATGGAATGGATTTTGAAGTCGGTCACTTCATCTGAATCTGTCGTAACTTTCTTGAAATCTTTATCAGAATCATTTTTTTCACTTTATACAGTACAATTACAATTCGAAATGCATTCACATTAACTACACCGCCAGCTCAGTCGTTCCAGCCAAGGACTGCAGTTTCGTGCTTATTAGCCCGGCATAGGAAGTGACTGAGCTGGAGGTGGAAAACCTCATAAGGAAGCCAAGAGTGCCAAACAAACTGGTAGCTAATATAGAATTAGCACAGACCAGATGAATGTATTTCTGCCTTAGCCCTGGCTATTGGGTGGTAACTTACTGAAAATACATTCAAATTTGTGAACTATTCTTATCCCTCTCCCACATAGTTTTTTGTGTTTATTCAATCGTTCAGCATCCATTATATTCTTTGCCTTTCTAAGTTTTAATTTCCTAGTGATTTTCAAACTTTAAACTCCTCATATACATCAAACATATTTGTATTAACTATGCCAAATGATATGTTCTTTAAAACTGACGAAAAATCTTGTCCACCAAAATCACCAGGAAGGTTCTCTCACAACAGCGAAAAAGAGTGCTTCGTCTACATGCTGGTTACTGGAAGATTAAAAAAAATTAATGTTTGAAAACACATTGCATAAAAGGTCTGCTTCAAAGGGTTAAACTATCGAAACTGTGCAAATACAAATTTCTGTGGCCTGTTGGAGAGCTTAGATATCATACAGTATCAGATTTTTTTTTGTGTGTGAACAAAGAGCCTTGCTGTGGAACTATTTTCGCTACAGAAGATTAAAAAACTTGTACATAAAAATATTTTAAATAAAAATTATAACGCTATTTTTTACACATTTGGCAAAACTTCAAGGGCTTGTCGGAGGGCTTAAGTTTTATACGATATCAGATTTTCTTTTTTCCCCATGAACCAAGAGTCTGGGCAACTATTTTTAGTACTGGCATTAAAAAAAATCAAACATAAAAATTTGAAGAGTAAAAACTAAAATTCTATTTTTTACTTGTTTGGCAAAAATTTAAGTCCCTGGCAGGGATCTAAATATGTTTTTATTTCAAAGCAAATATTTCTGCAAACATTATATACCAGTACACAACTTTTCCTGCTACAAGCATTTTCAAATTTTAAAATCGACCCACCCTAATGTACATATTGAGTTGTAATCAATTAACTTAATCATGCATGCTTTTGCTGTTATATGTAAAATATATAAAATAGATTTTGAAATAGCAGTTAAAAAAGACAAACAATATAGTTTATCTTTTTTAAAATACTGCATAAATCTTCTTTATATTTACATACTTTTTCTTTATGTATAGCTTTTGCTCAACGTGTACTTGAGGAAGGGCCTAATCCTAGACAAGGAAATAAAACAGACAACGCTCATCCTCCTATTCATCCTACTAAATATATAAATACGTTGCAGGTAAGTTTTTGTATCAACTTTTTTCTAAAATCAAACTTTTAATTTTAAAGTTTAATCAGTTTTTTATATATATACAGTGGAACCTCAATAACTCAATACCCTAAGGGGAATAAAATTACTGAGGTTCCATAATTTAAATCCTTAAATCATTTTCTGTAATATTTGAGGAGTTTACTTTCAAAACAAATTATGTCCAATTTTATATTTTTTTGGCAAAACGAAAAAAACGTTTTACGCACAAACACTAATTTAACTAGAATTTCGAATTTCTCACAATGTTTTGGTAGAATAACAAGTGACTATTGGCATAAGTCTAGGAATTTTTCCTCAATTTTACCACACCCAAATTGCCAATTTTATTTTTAATATATTCCTTTTTAATGGTAAAACAGTAGATATCACTCCTTTTGCAAAAAAAAAAAAAAAAGCATGCATTTACTTCAGAAATAAACTTTATTAGATTGAAACAAAATATTCAGTATTTTTTAATATAAATTTTTTTTTCACTCTACTTTATTCCTCCCAACTTACTTTATTCTTTTCATTGAACATTTCGAGTAAGATAAAAGGACCTTTAATCTAATTAAGTATAAACAATAAAGCCTCCTAAGCCAATTCAAATAACAACATTGTATATATAAGTATTAATATATCACAATGTTTATCACTGCATAGTCACAATTTAATAGTAATTTTAATGATTTAATATTAATTTAGTAATCATTATTTGAGGTTGTGCTTGCCCAACTGTTAATAGACCTTGTGACGTCGTGAGTGACAGATGTAAAGATTAACAATTCCAATCTTTTCATTAAATCAAATCACACCACGAACAAGGAAGGACTAAACCCCTTTTTAAAATTAACAAAAAAAAATTTATTTACAGAAAAAAAAATAAAAATCGTTACATTGATGGGGTTACAAATTCAGGCAAACACAGTTGCCTCAGTGGTGGTCACAAAAAAAAAAAAAATCACGGTTTCCAACGAAACCGGAGAAATGCCTAAGGGCACCTGTTTCTCTCAAGTCCTAGAGCAATCTGTTTTTCAAAAGTGTGGATCGAGGTCTTTTTCGAAGAAACGGGGCTTGTCCACTAAGCCCCCTTAAAATATCCCATTGGTGGAAACTTGGTGACGAACACTGCTACGTTGTTTTTGTAGAAGAAACCAGGGCCCGGATTCGTTGGTCGACCGGCGCCTCATTAACATGGAGCACACCTCCCCGTCTGCGGTTTTTCGGCAACGACAAAGTCGGACACCGTCCAGGGCTGTCAGGCAAACTCGTCACACCTGGTTTTAAAACTGTCCGAAGTGGTACCAGACAGTCTAGTCCTTTATTTAGAAGCGGTATTCCAACAAAGGCACAAAGGCGTAGAAGAAGAATAGCTGTCCGTCAGTTCCACAGAGTACGGTCAGGCATCCCCGTCGCACAATGGACGCGCGGCATCAAAAAGGGCACAGGACTGAAGATGCCACAGCTCCTCCCCCCTTAGGAAGGAAATTTCGTTGTGCAACCACATCAAATTTCAGGTGACATTGACGTCCAAAACACATTTAGGAAAACGAGGGTGTCCCAGGTCAGTGAACTAGACTCCCGAAAAGGCAGCCTCAGTTTAACAGAACATATTCAGAAAAAAACAAAGACACCCTACCCTTGAACCAACATCAGGTTCTCATGACCTAAAATTCTCTCCTATTTTGTTCGTCATTGCCAAAATTTTCAAAACTAACCTGCGCTACATTAATCAGTTTGGAAATGCACCATACTCCTTTATGATTTTCATGACGTCCAAAACTTTTAAAGTTCTTAATAGTCATCCGAAAAATTTAGTAACACAAACTCTCGAGCATAAAATCCCCAAAAATATTTAACACAAATAATTGATCAAATACTTCTTCGACCAAAACAAAAAAAAATACATATATAAATACCAAATCCAAATAAATTGCGATAAATGGAAATTAAATACTCCCAAAAAGGTATGTTAATTTACCAGAATTTTTTTACAAATAGCCTCGGGGCCCGTTATGGTTCCTGTCTGCTCAAACCGTCGGCGTTACCATTTCTTTTCCCCGATTTGTGTTCAATTTCGAAATTGAACTGTTGTAGACATAAAGCCCAACGAGTAAGTCTGGCATTCGTTCCCATCATTTTTTTAAGGTATGTGATAGGGGAATGATCGGTTTGTATACGGAAAAATTGGCCGTTTAAATAGTGAGCTAGTTTCTTTAACCCATAAACTATAGCGGCTAACTCCTTTTCGATAACACTATAATTTTTTTCAGCTTTCGAGAACTTTTTACTGAGATATAGAACTGGATGTTCTTCCCCATTATGCATCTGAGCTAGTACAATCCCCATTCCACTCTCACTTGCATCAGTTTGGAGAATGAACTCTTTCGAAAAGTCAGGGGCATAAAGAATAGGGCTCTTTAGTAAACTTCCCTTTAAAGCACGGAACGCCTCCTCGCATTCATCCGTCCACACTACCTTTTCTTTTCTGATCCTTCCTTTCAATGCGCTTGTTAAGGGGGCTGCTACCTCGGAAAAGTTCGGAATGTATCTGCCGTAATACCCTACCAATCCTAAGAATGACCGTATCAACGTTTTAGTCGTGGGGGTTGGAAAATCTTGCACGGCTTTTAACTTCGCCTCGCTCGGAGATCTCTTCCCAGAACCGACATCATGCCCCAAAAACCGGACACTATCTTGTGCGAAACGACACTTAGAAGGTTTTGTGAGCATTATGTGTAGTGAAATTTAGACTTACTACACCGCTAGTAGAAGTGAACTTGCAAATAAAAATGTCCACAGCCTGAAGTTGGAAAGAAAAACACGTGAAGCATTTTTCCTCATGGAAAATCTGTATTTATTATCCACAAAGGATTACTTAAGTTGACGAACAACATCTTCATTGATATTAAAAAACATTTAGAAGAATAGACAAAGATTAGCCGCTAAAATACAACGATACATTCAGTTTTTACGAACATGCTGATTCCAAGGAATATATGGCATTAACGTAACATACAAAAATAGGCCTAAAGGCGTTTTATGACTTTAAAATTGACATCACGTTGTATTACGCCCTGCCAGGAGTAAAGAGCACTGGCAGACATTACGAAATCACGTACAACACATTTTGCGGCTATGTGAGGTGAGAGAGAGAGAGAGAGAGCGAGAGAGCGAAAAAGATCGCTCGAAGTATTTAAAGGTCTTCACATGGCTTTCAAATTAAGAATATGCAAAATACAAGATGTGTTGCCAATGCAAGAAAGTTAAAGATATGTTGCCAATCAAAAAGTAACTCAATCTACAAAAAATTCTCGCGGTTATAAGATACAATGAACTGGTGACTCGGTTCACCCAAAAGTTCATTCACTTGACTGAATCATTGCAACCGATCGCACACATGACGTCACAACGTGATGCAATGTTTACATCGAAAAGGGATTGATTCTGCATGATGCAAAAACTTATTTTTAATGTTGTTTTTTTTTTTTTTTTTTTTTTTTTTTCCAAATTAAGTGATTCTTTCACTTTTTGTGAAAGTTTAAATTAAAAATCTAACAAGCGGCCCCATTTTTGCAACATGCACAACAATCAGAAAAATTCACAATAAATTCAAATTGACAAAGTCACCATTGAATTTCACAAAAATTTTACACACCCAAAAAGTTCAAATTTAGTTTATATATTTTTCACCCCCAAAAATAATGTCACAAAAATGTCCAAGTTGAGATTTGGTATAAGGTTTTGTCAAAGCATCAGCTAAATTTAATTTAGAACTCACATACATTAATTTAAACAATTTTTCATTTACTAAATTTCTCAAAAAATGATACTTAATATCAATATGCTTACTTCTTTGATTTTGTATAGGACTTTTGGAAAAATCTATTGCAGCAATGTTGTCACAAAATATTTCACAATTTTTCAAAATTAAATTCAAATTTTCATTTCTTAAAATTCTCATGATCCAGACAAATTCTTTAGCAGCCTCTGTCAAAGTGACATATTCGGCTTCCATAGTGGAAAGAGCAATACATTTATGCTTAAAGGTTTTCCACATGATAGGTGCATTATCTAGCAAAATGATGTAACCTCCCATTGAAACCCTATCATCTCTACTAGCTGCCCAATCTGAATCAGAATAACATTTAATATTTAAATTTGAAATATTTGATAACTTCAATTTAAGATTTTTCGTATACAAAACATAACCAAGAAGACGAAGTAAACCATGCCAATGTTTTTCACCATAATTAGATTGAAATTGGGAAAATATATTCAGAGCATATGTTATGTCGGGACGAGTTCTACTAGCCAAAAAGGATAAACAGCCAATTAAATTTCGATATGGTAAAGAATTACATTTATCTATTTCTAACTTACTAGTAGGCGAATCAATTTTTGAATAAACCACCCCAACCGAAATAGGAACATTACTAATTGGAATATTATAACTAGAATAGAACTCAACAATTTTATTAATATATGTTGTCTGATGAATATACCAATTACCATCAATGTTTTGAAATTCAACACCCAGAAGTTTTCTGATTTCACCCAAAATTTTTAATTCAAAATGATTTCTTAAAAAATTTACAATTTCATTCAAATCAGATTTTAGTTTGCCAAAAAGTATGATATCATCAACATAAAAAAGAAGAATAACCTTATTTTTATATATGTAACAACAATTACACCAATCTAAACTAGAAAAGTTCATTTTCAAAAGTGTTTCATGGAGTTGATAGTACCACATTCTACCACTTTGGTGTAAACCGTACAAAGCTTTCTTTAACAAACAAACTTTACCAGGCTCTAGTACATATCCACTAGGTTGTTTCATATATACATTAGTATCCAAATTAGCATACAAATAAGCGTTATTTATGTCTACATGCAGATGACACCATTTAAAAAGACATACAAAAATACAGAAAAACAATCTGATTATAGAAAAATCAATGACTGGGCTAAAAACTTCTTGAAATGATTCTCCAGCTTCCTGAAGATAACCTTGAGCACATAATCGAGCACGGTATTTCACAATATTCCCTTGCTGATCTTCTTTTACCGTATATACCCACCGATTTCCCAAAATTTTACTATGTTCAGGTGGATCCACTAACTCCCATACACCGCGATTATATATGGTTTGTATTTCCTGATCCATCGCGTTAATCCAATGTTTAGATTCCCTAGAATTAATGGCTTCTTTAAAATTTAATGGAAGTTTAATTTCAGCAAGATTTCCCTCTAAAATTTCTATTACCTTTCCCTCTTTTAAATTTTTGCCCGAAAAGTCAAAATATGATTCATCAAATTCAATTTTGTTATCATTACAATATTTAATAACTTCATTTAAAGAACGCAAGCGAATATTTGAACCTTCAATCCTATAGTAAATATCAGTTCTATCACCTGATGGTCTAGGAACAGCTTGACGCAACCAATTAATTTCGGAACAAGGTTTTAATTCTTCACTAGGACTATCACCGGAAAGCTCATCCACTCCCTGATTTGAAGTTACAGGATATTCATAATCAAAATTGTCAGGTAAGTATTTCATAACCTTTGGACTACTTGATCCAGAACCTAGTACGACATCTGCCCCTTTAGTTCCCTCATCAAAACTGACATTACATGTTTCTATGATTCTTTGTTCGTCTTCCAGCCAGACACGATAACCTCTAGTATTTTGAGCGTAACCTAACAAAATTCCCGGTTTAGATTTATCGTCCAATTTCTTTCTTTTCTGGCTTGGAACATTTACAAAAGTTAAACAGCCAAAAGTTCTGAGATGTTTCACGTTAGGTTTTTTATTGAAAAACAGTTCAAACGGGGTATGATTGCTCCCATGACAAGACCTATTCCAAACATAAGAAAAACAAAATGCAGCTTCCCCCCAGAATTTCGAAGGTAAGTTACTCTCTTTTAAAAGTGCTCTAACTCCCCCCATTAATGTCTGGTTAAACCGTTCAATTATGCCATTCATCATTGGCGTGTAGGGATTAGTTTTCTCATGCCTAATGCCACGGTTATTCAAGAAAATTTCAAAATTTTGATTGCAAAATTCTTTCCCCCCATCTGTACGAATTGATTTAATTTTCCTCCCTAAAAGCCTTTCATTACGATTTAAAAATGTTACAAAAATATTGAAAACATCAGACTTCAATTTCATAGGGTATACAGCAACGCGTTTTGAAAAATCGTCCATAATGGATAAATAATATTTCTCTCCCCTCAAAGTTAAATTTGGGACTTCACCTACATCCATGTGTATAAGCTCTAAAGGTTTAGAAGATCTCACGGCCCCAATCGATTTAAAAGAAATACTCCTAGCTTTAGTATATTTACAAATTTCACAATAGTTAACATTTTTATTCAATTCAGGAAGACCTCTAACACTATTGTTTTTGCTAGTTCTAGAAATATATTCATAATTAATGTGACAATATCTCTTGTGCCATAAATCTTCAGGTGAAATTTTACCAATTTTTTCAGAAATGTTACAAACAGGTTCAGAATTATCACAATGTTCACTATTTTTCAAATACAAATATCTATTAGGCTTAAAGAAATATAAATTTATGTCATTTCTACGCTTTGCATAAAATAATTGATTCCAATTTTTGTCATAAACTTTAAGAATGGTATTATGACCAACAAATTTGTTACCTTCCTGTTCCAATTTAGATAATGACAATAAATTACGACGGATTTCAGGATTGTACAGAACATCTTTCAAGATAATTTTCCTATGTCTACCATTAATTTTGACCAAAAATTGAATTGTACCAATCCCTAAAATATTGCTTTGTTTACCGTCAACAGCCATAGACATTTTTAAATTATTAACTGGTCTAAAATCAGAGAAAAGATTTTTATTTTTAGTGACATGTGACGTAGCTCCAGAATCGGCAATCCACGTTATGTCTGAATCAGATGAAGTAATATTCAAAGCTTCTGACTCATTAATTTCACTCACATTATGTTGAGAATTAGACGACCCTTGAGATAAATTTTTAGAATTTAACTTTGCCTTAAATTTAAAACAATCAACCTTTTTATGCCCAAAAATCCCACAAAAATTACATTTCCCTTTAAATCTATTTTTACTAAAATTTGACACAGGTTTACAACTACTTTTACAAGGATGGATCTTACCGGCAGGTAGCGAATTCGGAACGGTCACATACACAGCAGGTGTCTGTAGTGGAACGTTCATTTCAGAAATTCTATTTGCTTCGAGCAACAGTTCTTGTTCTATTTTCAATGGGGTAAAGTCCACGTCAGACCATCTGTAGATTTGCTGTACAATGGATGCAAACTCAGGGGGTAAACTCCGGATATACTGGAAACCTATGTAAAGGTCGGACATCGCATGGCCAACTTCTTTTAATTGTGACGCGGCTGCTTTCACTCGGCAGATGAAAAGACCAACAGTTTCGCCATCTTGAAACTTGACTTGAAAAAATTTATCCAACAGGGATATTAATCTGGCACGGGTGTCAGGTTCAAAATACTTGCACAAGATTTCCCAAGCTATCTTTCCTTCAGTAGTGCATTCGATGAGAGGCTTGAATTCTTCTGACAGGAACTGATAAATGGTAGTATAAGCTCGAGTTCTTCTAAGATTTATTTCCGCTTTATCTCGGAACGTCAATTTTTCTTCCTCAAGTTTCTTTTCTTTTTCGTCAGCTTCGATAAATTCCCAGCTGCCCGAATGACGCAAGACAACTTGTATGTTTCTCTTCCAAGTATTCCAATTATTGGCATTTAGTAAAGGTATTGTAGGGACTTCCATACTTTCAAAAATTTCACGATGTTTTAAAAATTCTTCAGAGCATAAAAATTCAAATTTTCCAAGTTCTTCAGGTTATGGCCAGGAATTGCAAAGTCCAGGTGACCTGGGCCCATAACCACTTGTGAGCATTATGTGTAGTGAAATTTAGACTTACTACACCGCTAGTAGAAGTGAACTTGCAAATAAAAATGTCCACAGCCTGAAGTTGGAAAGAAAAACACGTGAAGCATTTTTCCTCATGGAAAATCTGTATTTATTATCCACAAAGGATTACTTAAGTTGACGAACAACATCTTCATTGATATTAAAAAACATTTAGAAGAATAGACAAAGATTAGCCGCTAAAATACAACGATACATTCAGTTTTTACGAACATGCTGATTCCAAGGAATATATGGCATTAACGTAACATACAAAAATAGGCCTAAAGGCGTTTTATGACTTTAAAATTGACATCACGTTGTATTACGCCCTGCCAGGAGTAAAGAGCACTGGCAGACATTACGAAATCACGTACAACACATTTTGCGGCTATGTGAGGTGAGAGAGAGAGCGAGAGAGCGAAAAAGATCGCTCGAAGTATTTAAAGGTCTTCACATGGCTTTCAAATTAAGAATATGCAAAATACAAGATGTGTTGCCAATGCAAGAAAGTTAAAGATATGTTGCCAATCAAAAAGTAACTCAATCTACAAAAAATTCTCGCGGTTATAAGATACAATGAACTGGTGACTCGGTTCACCCAAAAGTTCATTCACTTGACTGAGTCATTGCAACCGATCGCACACATGACGTCACAACGTGATGCAATGTTTACATCGAAAAGGGATTGATTCTGCGTGATGCAAAAACTTATTTTTAATGTTTTTTTTTTTTTTTTTTTTTTTTTTTCAAATTAAGTGATTCTTTCACTTTTTGTGAAAGTTTAAATTAAAAATCTAACAGGTTTTACTGTTAATTTTGCGTCACCCAATCGCTCTAGCACTTTGTCCACATCGATCACATGCTGTTCCCAACTTTGCGAATATATGGCTATATCATCAATGTAGGGTGCCGTAAAATGTTCAAAGCCATTCAAAACTTGCGCTAAAAGTTTTACAAAGTAATACGGAGCGTTGAGTAAACCGAACATCATATTCTTTGGGCGATACGTCCCAAAGGGCGTGACAAAAGCCGCGTATCGGCTTGCTCTTTCGGTCAGGGGTATCTGAAAATATCCCTTTGTTAAATCCATCAACGTTATGTAAGGCGCTGCGCTCACCCGCTCAACTACTTCCTCAATGTTTGGTAAGGGGAAAAACTCCGTGCGCGTAATTGCATTCAACTTACGATAATCTACGCAAGGGCGGGGGTCTTTCCCAGGCACCTCCACTAAAATTAGGGGGCTAGTATAGTCGGACTGCCCGATTTCTACAATTCCCAGATCTAAAAGTCTTTTTATTTCCTCACGCACTATTTCAGTTTGCCGTGGGGACATCCTATAGGGTCGCGATCTCACGGGGTCGGCGCTGGTCAGCTCAATGTCCATCGTGACCAATTTAGTACACCCAGGGTCTGAAGAAAACACTCTTTTATGTTTCTGAAGTACTTTCCCTAATTGATCTATTTGTTTTTCCGACACGCGTTTTTCCAAATTGCTAGCCCGCAACATCTCGTGTAAATCAAAATATGTAGGGTCAGGCAAGGGAAAAGGAATCTCAGCTTCTTGCTCGACATCTTCCCCCTCCTCCTCTATTATTAAATTTACTCGTTCGGGGCGCTTATGATAAGGTTTAAGTAAATTTACGTGATAAATGGTGCATTTGTCCCTCCTCTCAGGGACGTCGACAACATAGTTAGTTTCCGATATTTTGCTCGTAACTACTCCTGGACCTATCCAGTTCACTGCCATTTTATTCGCTTTATTTGTCGCCAGTACTAATACCTGATCGCCCACCTTAAATTGCCTATTCACAGCATTCTTGTCATACCAAGCCTTTCTTCGTACCTGCATTTCACTCATCTTTTCTACTGCCAAATCCTGACATCTTTTCAAACGGTTGGTCAAATTTAGAATGTACTCTACTACATTTGGGTCAGATTCTTCTGGCACCATCCAATTCTCATAGAGCAAAGTTTGCGGAGTCCTCAAATTTTTCCCATGAACGAGCTCGGCTGGGCTAAATCCTGTACTCTCATGATTTACTGAACGGAGGGCAAATAAAGCCAACGGTAAATTTTTTTCCCAGTCTTCTCCCGATTCCACGCATAATGCTTTTAATATACGTTTGATGGAAGAATGCATCCTTTCAACCGGATTTGATGACGGGTGACAAATAGAACTGTGTCTAACCTTTATTCCAAACCTGTCAAAGAATTCTGTCGTTAATAAACTGGTGAAGGAGCGCCCTAGATCGCTTTGCACTTCCCGAGGGAACCCAGTCCTGGAGAACGTTTTTAACAAGGCATCAATTACATTCGGGGACTTAATATCGGGCACAGGTATAGCGTCAGGATATTTTGAGGCCATACAGATGGACGTTATTAGATATTTGTTCCCATTTTTTGATAAGGGCAAAACTCCCACAGCATCTATATTTATGACCGCAAACGGTTCTGAAATGATAGGCACGATTTTTAAAGGCGCTTTCTTTCGATCACCTTTCTTTCCTATGCGTTGACAAGCATCACACGCCCTCACATACGACTCAATTTCAGCATAACAATTCGGCCAAAAAAAATGACGCAACACTTTATCCTTCATCTTTGTAGCACCCAAATGGCCTGACGCGCCATCATGACAAAATTTCATAATCTTTTCTGTCAATCTCGAGGGTATACAGAGCTGCACCCTTTCTTCTCCCAGCTTAGATCTACTCAGACGGACCAGTTATCCTTTCATGCATTTAAAATCCTTTCCCTTCCCTTTCGAAACCTCTTCCCACAAGGGTTTTAGAACAGAACACAATTTCTGCTCTTTCTCGAATGATTTGGAATCTATTTCAGCTAACGCTAATCCCTCAAAAGGCTCTGTGGGGGGTAGTGAGCAAGTGTCCAACTCTTCCCCTCCGGGAGGGGGAAAAACGTTTGCGTTCAAAGTTTCCTGTGGTGTGGAATTCACTTCCGTTCCTCCCTGTTTTCGACGTAAACTTCCCCTCGTTTCGACTGCATTTAAGGCCTCTGGTTTTGATTTTGACCGAGAAAATAATTCCGCTGTCCTATTTCCCAAAAGATAGAATCTCGCGTCGCTATCCGTGTTTTTTATCGCTGCTTTAGAATACACACAACCTTCGTCGGTCTCTATGTATATTTTTGCCAAAGGCAAGCATTTACACTCTTCATCTAAAGGTTGCTTCACGTAAACATATTCTCCCGTAAAATCTTCTGTTTTGATCCAACTGCGGGGGCAGACATCGATGGAGGCCCCGCTGTCCCGAAGGATTTTCCGAACCTCCCCATTTATTTTCCCAGTACTTATATAAGGGGCAAAACACTCGCTTAGTTCTTTCGTGTCTCCAATATGATTGATTTGTTCCCCTTGCGCTCTCTTAAATTCAGGGCAATTTGGTTTTATATGTCCCTTTTGTGAACAAAAATAACAAATAATTTCCTTTCTTTTTTCGAAATTACTGTTTTTTTCCCATTTGGGGGGCTCTTTCTTATTAGCACTTTCCGATTTAGTATTGCTAGTTTTTTCCGGATCATTTCCTCCTTTCACCCAATTTTCTTTTTTGTGCGTTTTGGGGTCGTTTTGTTTTCCCTCCGATTTTTTGAAAGTACGCCGAAGGCTCTCGTAGTGATCTAACCTTTCAGCGAGGTCTGACGCCTTACGGAATTCTTCCCAGGAGTCCAGAAAGTGTTCCCTCACCTCAGCAGGGGTTCTCTTTTTTAACTGCTCCGTGAGCAATAACTCCTTTAACTCCTCGAATGTATTTACCTCCGCGGTTTCTAGCCAATTGTCTAGATAGCTTCTTAATTCGAAGGTGAGATCTGCCCAGGAGGAACCAAACTTCCGATTATGTTCTTCAAACCTAATCCGCAATTCCACAGAATTTAGTTTGAACCTCTTCATTAACAGGCGCTTCATGTGAGGAAAATCGTCGCTTTTCTCAAGGGGTTCCTTCACAATTAGCTCTGCTACTTCCGGGGGCAACAAAGGAATAAGCTGGGAAACCCACCTCTCTTCCTCTATCTCCTCTTTCTTAGCCTGTCTCTCAAAAATTTCAAAAAATAACGAGACATCTAATTGCTTCGGGTCAAATTTTGGAACCAGATGCTTTAAATTTGATCTCCTAGAAGTATCTGTACTCGCTGACCCATTTGAACTCAAGCTAACCGTTTCTGCTGCGGTAGTTAGTTTCAGTTTATCTAGTTCAAATTGTCTTTCTTTGTCTCTTTCCCGACATTCTCTCTCTAGTTTTTCTCTTTCCCGCTCTCTCTCCCTTTCTATCTCTTCTTTTAAAAGTCTCCAAGTCGATTTTGCAAATTCTTCATCATAATCAGTAGCCCCTACAATCGCTTTAACTATGTACCGACGTGTATCTGAGTCAGACGTTTCCACGCCAAACTCCGAGGCTATCTTTCTCAGATTATCTTTTTCGATTTCAAAAAGAAAAGAACCCATTTTGCACAAATAGATTTTTAGAGCGTTCCTTTTTTTTTTTTTTTTTTTTTTCACAAGCAAAACTCTATTTATTTCATGCAAAATCCACCTAATCACAAAAACAGCATGCACATAAATATCTTTTACAGATCAATTTCAATAGATTTACTTAACCTGAAATCTATATCGTCAAAATAAATCATTAATTTATATGACTTTCCTTTCCAAACTGAAATAGCAAAGATCTGCAAAACAATTCTTTTGCAGTCTAACTCAGAATTTAATTCTCACAAGAAACCTTTAGTCCAATTCTATTTTCGAAAACATTGAAAATTTTTACCAACAATTTTACTCCGCTTAAATTCTCTCAAAACAAACCCACTAAAGCTGCCTCATCGGTAACCAAGAAACAAAGACCGGACTCACCCTTTCTGCGTTCGTCTTTAACATCAGAGTAATCCAAATCCAATTTGGGGAATGGCACACACAAAATCTTATAGGTTTCGATCAGCTCTAGGACTACTTTATGTAAAAAGTACTTAAAGTTTTAAAAAGAATTATCTTTCAAAATTGCATAAAAATAGAAAGACCAAAGGTAACATGGGTCTGTTTCAATTTTTCTGAAACATAATCGCACCCGCTGCCACCAAATAAGCTGTGACGTCGTGAGTGACAGATGTAAAGATTAACAATTCCAATCTTTTCATTAAATCAAATCACACCACGAACAAGGAAGGACTAAACCCCTTTTTAAAATTAACAAAAAAAAATTTATTTACAGAAAAAAAAATAAAAATCGTTACATTGATGGGGTTACAAATTCAGGCAAACACAGTTGCCTCAGTGGTGGTCACAAAAAAAAAAAAAATCACGGTTTCCAACGAAACCGGAGAAATGCCTAAGGGCACCTGTTTCTCTCAAGTCCTAGAGCAATCTGTTTTTCAAAAGTGTGGATCGAGGTCTTTTTCGAAGAAACGGGGCTTGTCCACTAAGCCCCCTTAAAATATCCCATTGGTGGAAACTTGGTGACGAACACTGCTACGTTGTTTTTGTAGAAAAAACCAGGGCCCGGATTCGTTGGTCGACCGGCGCCTCATTAACATGGAGCACACCTCCCCGTCTGCGGTTTTTCGGCAACGACAAAGTCGGACACCGTCCAGGGCTGTCAGGCAAACTCGTCACACCTGGTTTTAAAACTGTCCGAAGTGGTGCTAGACAGTCTAGTCCTTTATTTAGAAGCGGTATTCCAACAAAGGCACAAAGGCGTAGAAGAAGAATAGCTGTCCGTCAGTTCCACAGAGTACGGTCAGGCATCCCCGTCGCACAATGGACGCGCGGCATCAAAAAGGGCACAGGACTGAAGATGCCACAACCTGCACAAGACGCAACGTGCTGTGATCTCTTAATACGGATGGGTATCACCCTTGATTGGAAATGCTCATCCAGTACTTTGTTCCAATATTTTATTTGTGAACGACTTTTGAATTAGAAGTGGCAAATTCAAATTTGGATATGTGCCCTTCTGGTATGAAAATAAATGAGTGGGTGCCGGCAGAGAGAGAGATAGATGGGATAGGTTCCACTTTGCTGTAAAAATCCGGGCAAGAAATAAGAGGATGGATATACACCATTTTTGGTGGTCAAACCAATGTTTACTCATGTTCTTTCTTGCTTTACACATGTTTCTCTGTTTATTTATTTTTTTTTTAATTTTTTATTTTTTAAAGTATGCAATAAAATAACTGGTACAGTCGACTCGCGATAACTCAAACTTCGATAACTCGAAATTTTCGATATCTCGAAAAAAAAGTATTTCCCTGCACCTTTATTGCGTTTTTAATGAAATTTTATCTCTTTAACTCGAATTAAATTCTCTTTCTTTTTGGTAACTCGAACTTTTTTCCCATTCACTTAAAAAATTTTCAATCCCTTAAAACTTGAATTTTCAAACAGCTATCCCTTTTCTTCCCCATTTACGCGCTCTAGAGAAGAAAAACGTGTCCTCGGGCTCTTTTGTTAGTGATTTTCACAGTCGTGTTCACCACAGGTATGTGAGAGGGGAGACATGTTTAGGCTGCTGTTTTCTGTGGACAATGGTCGAGTTTCTAGAATAAGCGTTCTCTGAACTTGAATGACCAGTTCCTCGGAACACAAACTCTTTCTCGTTCTAGTCATCCATCGTCTTCTTACTTTACTTATTAGTGCTGTGAAAAAGCTCAGGTTTATTTGTCATCGAAATATGGCTACAAAACGAAAATACACTACACTTTCTATTGCAGAGGAAAAAAAGGTGATTGATGCGGTTGAAAAAGGGGGAAAGAAAAAGATAGATATTGCGAAGGAATTTGGCATTCCGAACAGCACACTCTCAACCATCCTCAAAAATAAAGAGACTATTCTGAAAAACTTTGATGACAATCAAGGGGATCGGAAAAAAATGAAGATAGCGGAATACCCGGAAGTAGAAAAGTGTTTGATAAAATGGATTACCCAGTGCCGTACCCAGAACATTCCACTCGGTGGAAACATATTGAGAGAAAAAGCGGAGAATTTTGGGAAGCAGCTCGGCTTTACAGATTTCAAAGCAAGCAGTGGTTGGTTTGAAAATTTCAAGAAAAGAAACAATATCACTTTTTACAAAATTTGTGGAGAAAGTGGAAGTGTAAGTCAAGAAGTCTGCGAAGAATGGAAGGTATCACTGTCTTCAATTCTAAAAGAGTATGACGACAAAGATGTATTCAATGCCGATGAAACAGGTCTATTTTTTAAATGTCTTCCTGACAAAACAATTGCTGTGAAAGGGGAAGCTTGCCAGGGTGGAAAGAGAAGCAAGGAACGAGTAACTTTGTTACTGTGCACCAACATGGATGGATCAGAAAAAATGAAGCCAGTAATGATAGGAAAATCAAAAAAGCCAAGATGTTTCGCTGGAGTTAAATCATTTCCTGTGGATTATGAAGCTAACACAAAATCATGGATGACAGCCGAATTTTTTGAAAAATGGCTGAAAAATTTAGACCGTAAAATGTCTAGTCAAAACCGCAAGATTGTCCTATTTGTTGACAACTGTACAGCCCATCCAAGCTCAATTACAACAAAATTAAAATCTGTAAAACTGGAGTTCCTCCCTCCCAATACCACTTCAAAACTACAGCCGTTAGATCAGGGAATCATCCAAAATTTCAAACTAAAATATCGTCATCAAGTCGTAAAAAAATGCATTGCTGAAATTGATGAAGGAAGCAACTCTTCTGTAAATGTGTTGCAAAGCAATGAGAATGGTTGATAAAGCCTGGAATTGCGTTGAACAAAAGACAATAGCAAACTGCTTTAGAAAGGCAGGTTTCCATAAAGCATCTGCTGAGGAAATCCATCTAGAAGAGGAAGAAAAAGAAAAGGAAATCTAGGAAGTAGTTGATGAGGAATGAAGTTTAGTGTCAAAAGCTCTGCAGCTAGATCCTGTAACAACATTTCGAGACTTTGTCAACATAGATGATGATGTTCAAGTGTGTAGAAATTTATCGGACAAAGACATAGTTGACGAATTTCGACCACTCTCAGAAGAGGAAGATGATGAGAGTGAAGAACTTATCCATCCAAAAAGATAACCTTTAATGAAGCAAAAAGTGCCATGCATGTGATGCGGTTGTTTATTGAATCGAGACATGATATGGACTTAAAGACATTCAATGCTATTTCCTATTTGGAAAATATAATTGACTGGGAGAGAAAAAAGAGTACCCGTCAAACTCTTCTGGACAGATATTTTAAATAAAGTAAGGTATGTTCTTATTTTGTGTTCGCTTTTGTTAATGAGGCTTATAAGAATACTTATACCTTAAATAAAATGATTTTTTCTAAGATTTTTGATAACTCGAATTTTTGGTAACTCGAATTTTTTATGTCTTCCCTTCAATTTCGAGTTAGCAAGAGTCGACTGTATTAGTTGAATGCCTCATGGGGAATGAATTAATTTTTAATAAGAGACAAGAACTTCCTGTCAGTCAGGTCTATTAATGATAAAAAGTCCGGCTCATACTGTGTTTGAAAAACATGTTTTGTGGTGCCTTTCTCTCGGGGACTGCCGTGGGTACTTTTCTTCTACCCCTTCCTTGTCTTAGGATTGCACCAATGCACAGAGTGTAGTGATTGACTCCCCTGTATACAAAGGGAAATTTTCTTACAATTCCATAAAATTCATAATTTTGTGGTTACTGGTTTTGCCTTTAATATTGAACAAATCTTTGTAGCCAATTTAATTGAAAACATATTGCTGCAGCAGTAAGGGTGTGACATGTCCTTAGCAGTGACATAAGAGTACATATTCTGTTAGTAACAATTCCAAAAGCTAAAAATATTTCCTGCTTGAATTCAGTGCAGGAAATAAGCGGTATTGTATCACAGTTCGTTCAAAAGTATGATACACAATCAGATCCCGAAGAGTTCCTATTTTTCCTACTTTTTCCTACTTTTTAGAGCTCTCTCCTTATTTACCTACTTTTTCCTTTTTTTTCCTACTTTTTTCTTTTTTCAGTATGGCACATCTAATTGTTCATTGATTCTTAGTTTTAGAATGCCGCACCGATAAGTTTCTGCATGTTTCAATTTTGAAAAGCAAAAGAAACAAGCGGCTCCTGAATTTTTCTTTGATTGACTACAATAATTTCTGGAAGGAACGCCGTGGCGTTTGCGTGTTTAAAAGTGAAATTTTCGTGACTTTTTTGCCGTTGCGGCGTTTATAATCGACTTTTCTTTATATCGCCCTGACTTCAGTCCTACTGTTTTAACAAAACAATAAAGAAATAGAAACTGGCACATTCTGATATAATTATATATCATTTACTCGTCAATTAGAAGCTTTAATTAAAGTAAAGGGCCGACTGCTCAAAAAGTGCCGGAAAAGCCGAAAATATTTCCTATTCCCAATTTTTTGTACAGTTGATTACAAGTGAAATGGAGCTCTGTTTAAACAGAAAGGCAATATAAAACCTTGAAAGGAATGTAAGAAAGAAAAGAATGAAAAACCTGTACACTGTTACATATTTTATTGATGTTAATACAAAATAAAAGCGACAGTAATTCTCAAAAACGGACTACTTCAAAAATTATCGCGGAAACTAACTTTTTTCATACAAGAAATATGATTATTGTTCATTCAAAATCGTAAACATGATTTTAAAATTTAAAAGAAATTATTTTCTTTCCGTGCAAAGAGTATTTGCAGGAAAAAAAAACCTAGATGGGCAAAACGTTCCCGATTTTTGGAGAAAAATCGGAAATTAATTTAAATGCGAGATTCTATTTTTATTTCTTCAAATTTTAAAAGTTGGGAGATAGAACCACAAGCATAAATGTATTGCATTTTTTTAATGGGTATTTTCTACTCTGATGTATCATCAATATCAGTGGAGTTGCTCATTATTTTTATGTGCTGCGTTTATGGCAATGCGGCATTTCTGAACATTAAATTTTTTTGACAGACTCTTACTCTTTCCGGGGTGCGGAAATTATACCGATGTGGCGTATCTACTGCAAGTTATTGTACTAAAGGCGCCTGATCAAGGGGGGGGGGGAGAAAAAAATATATGCAGACATTTGATGCCAGGTGCTCCCCCTCACTCTCAATTTCGTGAACAATTTTTGAATGAATATTTTTGTTGTATGGTGAGGATTGAGAGAAACTATATGCCTTCCCTTTTATGCACAGAGAAACATTAGTAACTGAACTTTGTCTTTGATAAAAATGTTACTTTTACCATGCATGGGTTTTTCCTTTTTTTTTTCTGTGACAAAAATTTTGGAACAAGGAGGTAAAAAAAATAATCAAAGCAATAAAAAAATATTCGTTTTTATTGCTTGGTTAAAATTAAAACTGGCCCGTCATCGAAGGATGTATACTGAATGCAAATTTTATCTGAAAACAACAAACACCGCACAAACTTGTCTAGTTAAGCATTAATTTTCCAAAGCCACGGACTGGAGAAATAGACCCCACAGACCCCCATAAATAATCTGCCTGAAACAAAAATTTATTTTGAATGCTAAAAATACATAACATAATACAAACCCTTTAGTTTGCCTATTTCGTTATTTATTTAGTTTAATATAAATTTTATGTTCCATATTTAACAACAACTTTATTTTAATTCTGCATTTTCAGTTCTTTTTCTTTTCTTTTTTTTTTTTTTGAGCAATCACGATTGCTTATTGTTCTCACTTGACTGTTTTGATGTGCTATTATTTTATTTTCCCGCCAGCACCCTCTGCAGCATCACCGTCGACCGACTCCTCACGATGCTGCTCCTCTTGCGAAAGCCGTCTCCAGGTTGCGTCAATATCCTACACTTACACGCATACATACACGCACGCACACACACAAACACACACATATGCCTACACACACACAAACATACAGACACCTACACACAACTACTCACACACACACTCAAACACATACATACACACACGCGTACATACAGACACCTACACATACACACACAACTATCCACACGCTCATGCCTGCTCACAGACACCAACACATATGCCTACACACACATACACATTCCCCACACACACAAACACTCATACACGCAACTACCCACACACTCATACCTGCACACAGACACAAAAACACATCCCTACACTCACATACACATACCCCTACACACAAACACACATACCCCCCCACACACATAAACACACATACCTACATACACACACACACTCGTGATTGCGAAAAACATAATTTAAATTCTAGAGGTCAAAATTCAAATTAATTTTTTTCTATTTTTTTTTCAAATTCAAACATCTGCTCCTGTTTATGCAAGAATTCATGTCAGCTGCTGATTATTTTTAACTAAAACTAATTTAATATTTGCTTTGCTTTTTGTATCATAGTTTATGACAACAGGAGCTGAAAGTGTTAGTATTTTGAAATGATAAATGGATGCTCTCGAAGGAATGTTTTCGTTTTTGACAAAACAAATCTTCAACAAAAATGGTTTTATTACACAAAAATATGAGTTTTATTAAAATTATTATTATTATTGTTTTTTTTCCCCTATCGCGCTCTTTATCATTTTATTCTGTCACACTTAAAAATTTTATTACTGTGTTGTTAAAGGTGTTTCTTTGTTTGGATTTTATTTTCATATTTTTGTAATTAATATCTTTGTTTCCACCAGTTTTTTTTTTTTTTTTTTTTTTTCATACTGATGATTCTCAGCTTATTTCGTTTTGTTTTTGCAACTCTGTCTTTCATTAAATTCTTTTAATACTTCAAAAGTACTGTTGGTTTATTTTTGGGACAGTTTTAAATCAAAAATACTGTTTATTTTACATTAGAAATAAAATTTACGCTGAATTTGTTTCCTCTTGACGTGAGTGTAGTCCTATCTCTTCCTATTTTTTCCTACTTTTTAAAGTGATTTTTTTCCTACTTTTCCTACTTTTGAAATTTTTGATTCCTTATTTCCTACTTTTTCCTCCCAAAAAACCACTTCGGGGTCTGCACAATACAGTGTCGTAAGTTGCATTAAAAATTTTGTGATTTGGAAAAAAAAATCCTGAATGTTTTTGAAATGTGAATGACAAAACTAGATGTTGATGCACTGTGCTTAGTGATAAAAGACGACTATTTTTATTAATAAATAGGGTGCAAACATATTTTTTTGAATGTTGTAAATTTAATTTTTTGAAATTTTCCTGCCCTAAATATTCTTGTATTTGTAGAACCACCCATTTGCACCAGTTCTGCTATTTTGTAAAAGATAAGTGATAAAAACTTGTAACCAAAGTCACTGTTCAAAACTTTTTGAATGTGCACTTTGTTTGTTTTCTTGTTGAAAATGTAATTTAGCAAATGTTGTGAAACTGCTTCTCACTTTTACAGAACTACTCCTCAACTTTAAATTTGAAGAGCAGTACTGCTCCTCAAAGTTAAATACTTATTTTCCACCCTGCTTGAATTGCAAGAACTGCACTATTTAATTTTTGGGTTGAAGTAAAAAAATTTCAAATGTGCCCTTATCCTAAACTCTCGGAGTAAAAATTTCTAAAACTACTTTTAAAACTTGTCCCATGTTAATGTTTCTATGAATTTCAGTTTAAAAAATAGTTAAATTTAATTGCAAGTGTGTGCTGTATTATCTTTTTCAAGTGTTCATTTGACATGACATTTTAAAATGTTTTTAGGGAAATGAAAAAACCGTTTATGAATTAGTTGTTCGGCATTTTCTAGCTTGCGTTTCGAAAGATGCTGAAGGAAGGGAAACAACTGTTGAAATTGATGTCAATAATGAAAGGGTATGACTTCTATTTTCTTTTTAAATTTAGACTGTGTCCTAAGTTTTTAATTATGTAAAATCTTTGATCAGGCGTGTATTAATGTGTCAAATAAATAAGCTCTCTTGTTTGAATATTTTGGAAAACGATTTGAGAAAGTGTAAGTTCTCCGACAGAATTGCATTTGAGCTATCTTTTGCATTCAGCTAACAAACTGCTCTCAGCTTATATGCCTGTAGCATGAGCCAAGATACAACTTTCTGCTTAATGAAAAGTGATCAGAGCAACATATCTACTGTCAATTCAATGAAGTTTGTAACTTAGCTTCTATATCAAACATATAACTTCTTGACCACGTCTTCTGTCTTTGATTCAGATCTCATCCCAGGTAAGAAAGATGTTGGCTCTGCTCATGAAAGTTGATTTTTGAGGTGGAAATAAGCAGACAACAAATAAATTTAGACTAGCTGCGTCGCCCGGCTTCGCACGGTCTACCTTGAAAATAAAAAAATATGTCAAGTGACATGAGTTCAATACTCAGGCTTGAACAAAAAAAAAAAGTCAGTGAAATTTTGCGGCAAATTGCGGAAAACCCCGCAGAAAGTAAGCATTTTAAATCCCCTGATTACAGGAAAAGCCTCAAAACAAAAACAAGAATTTTACCTGTTCATATTCGAGAAAAAAAATGGCAACAGATCTTTCATCTCAATGATTTTCTTCACGCTATACATTTTAATAAAAGCATTGTTGCGGAACGTTGAGATGAAGCACTGAATAATAATTTGAATGGAGGAAAACCTTCGAAAAATATGGATTTTATGTCGAGATCCAAGTGTCATAATTAATAGTTTTTAATTGATATCTCCGCTAATTATTATCGGAGGATTATGTTAAATAGCCAAACATGAAGGCGGGAAGATGACGAATCCATCGATACCTGGTTCGATGTTCAGTTCACTGTCATTTGGGAGAAGAAGCTTGGACATACATAGATACATAGATACGCTCAGTTTTTAATTATATAAGAGATTAAAGAATTTCCCAATTCAAATCACCCCCCCCCCCTACCCCAATGAAAAAAGTGCTTCAAATGGTATCCTTCTCTGCTTAAAATAGGTAGAATTTACTATGGTGTTTTGCAGTCATGTGCGGTCCGCCCAAGCAAACCAAACAATGCTTGGGCACTCCTAAATAAAAATTTGATAATAATTTGTTATTTTTATGCTCATTAAGGACACAAAATATGAATATGGTACATATTTTCTGTTCCTCAAAATGCGTAAAAACCTGTGAGTAGCTCGCCCGAGATCTCCATGCACTTTTCTCCCATCTGGCAAACAGCCAACCACGAGAATTCAACATGCCTAATCCAAGCAGAAATATGAATGAAGGGTTGTTGCCATGACAACAAACGTCACTTTAGCTTCTATCCAGTGAGAGGAGACTGGTGGATGCCAATCACTCCAATTCAAGCAGGCTTGGTTTGCTTGTGCTGACTGCATGTCACTGGTGTTTTGTAAATATAATAATACTCGTGGTACCCGCACAGCTTTGCCTGCAGTAAAAAATTAAAATGTCATTTGGTGTGCCTCTGTATTTACAAATAATGGATAATGAATTTCTTGCCAATTTGCTATGTTAATTTGCTCATCCCTGTTATGGTAATTTGCTCGTTCACGTTATGATAATCTGCTCGTTCACGTTATAGTTTGCTGTATAAAATTTTTGCCATTTCAATTGTTCAAAATGCCAGTTTGAAAAGTTAGTTTAGCACAGATGTGTTTTTTGAAGAAATTTTTAAAACTTCAAAATATAATACTTGCGATGGAATTGTGCATTGAAAATATTGATTTGTTAGTAAAGCTATTTTTCTTTTATGTTCTAGTTTGCTGTTAATGGTCTAATAATAATTGCTCGAAATTACCTTGAAGTGTATCCTTATGAAAGATGGAATGCAAAGGTATTTTTAGTAATCATTTATATAATAGCCAAAATCTGTGATCGGGTAATGCTTTGGCATGACCTACAATGAAACTTATGCCAAATCATGCGAGACGGCATTATTTCATTGTTGGAACACCTAAAATTCAGTAATTTTATTTACAATTTGATAATTTTTGGCAATGTTTGACAAGGCTGAAATATATGCAATGAGTGAAGTGTGCTGCTGGCCAGGCTTTGAGAAGAGAAAACTTGGTGATCCATTTTCAACTCAAGCCAGCCGGTATGGCAAAACAAGACACATGTTAGGATCCATTAGTGCTACAATTTGTCATTTGAAAAATCATTAGCAGTTAATATCAAATGAAGTTATGCCCAATATTGCTTCATAATGAAGTCACAGAATTTTTATTCTAATAGGGCCAGCAGGGTCCGCAGACCTCTTATTTTTTCCTATTTTCCTACTTTTTAAAAAATTTTGAAAAAATTCCTGTTTTTCCTATTTATTAATATTTTTTTCAATGCATAATCTTGCTTCCACCTTTTTGCCCAGACTACTGTATTTTTGAGCACCTTATCCACAGACCATCACTATGAAAGTGCAAAATTAATGATGCACCAATTATCTGTGCTTTTTTCTCCTCACAGTTAAAACTATCGAACTCCAATTTACAGTTAAAAAAGAAAAAAGACGACTCCTGTACCTGTAAGGTTGGTTTTTTTTTACACAGATTTCCTTTTACTCTATTGATTGAAGCTATGTTAATTAAACAACCTTACAGATAAAGAAAAAGCTGTTTCTGTTTGTCACCCCCCCTCAAGTAAAACTAAGTAAAACAAAAGTACAGTAAAACTAAGCAAAAAAAACGCAAAACATAAACATCCCCCCCCCCCAATAAAAGTTTAAATATGTTGCAAAGAACTTCTTACCCTTCCAACAAGAAGGGGTAAAATTTCCCAGCATTTGTGAGTCCGGTTAGGGGGGAAAAGGAAGGGGGACAAAAAAATCCCCTCTTTTCAAAAATCTACTTAAAAAAATTGTTCAAAAAATCGCAGAAACCACTCTATAATAGGAAAATAATAAACTCTAATGAACAAAAATGCTAATTAATTGGGATGCCCAAATGGGGGGGGGGGAGTTCCATGAGGGGGTGCAAGTTGCGCTATTGGAATTTTTTCAAGTAGTTTCTTTTTTTGATGGGGTGTTTTTTTTTTGAGTGCTTTTATTCTGAAAAGCTATTTCCAAACGCTTTGGGGGTGCTCCATCGCTTTTGGGGGTGAGGGGTGTAATTTGCTTTCTAAAATCAACATTGCTGTTGGACTCGCGTGCTACCATGGACGAAATACCCGAAGTTCGAGGAACTAAAACGGGTTGTTGCTAGCCCAATGGAAATTGTGGAGTGATCTGCTCGGGAGAAAAATGGAATTAAAAACACATTTAACAGTCAAAAACAATTTTATTCAATAATGATAAATGTATCTTAAAACTTGTAATATCAACAAGGGTTAATAAGCTACTTTTAAACCCACAAACATTTTGACTGAAAATAAACCCCCCACTAGAACATTTATAGGAACACATTTCATAATACAGTATCGTTCAATTCCAAAACTTTACCGACTAGTCAACGCTAGTCCACCTTGAGTCTAATGCCTAAAAATAGAATAGTCCTGATAAAATTTATGATGAAATTTCATACCACTCAGGATATTCAGTCCTTAATACTTGGCATATCAAAACGTGAAGGCCAGATCCTTCCATTGGATCGTCCGTCAAAGTTGATTGCAGCCCGTACCACTTGTGACCAGCCGCCATGCCGGACCTCCCATAGCCTTGAATTTTCGGACACCAAGAACCGCCACATCCGGTGAAGAACCCTTACACTCGGGCATCCAGTCCAGCCAGACTCCAGGACACCTTTTAATCCAATCCAGCGTGAACCTTCGACAGTCTTGTGAAGCCTATATCCAACAATATCAACTTCCGTGAAAGAAACTCCAATCTTTCACTCTTTCATTTCCTTCACCGCAAAATGTCTCAAGGTGACCAATGGAACCTGCCCGCTCTTTTAGCCAGGCAGAACGAATTTATTTCCTACATATTTCTAAAGATGAAGTCCACTCGACAACGTGAAACTGACAAACTGGAGCACACCGCTCCCAGTAACACACCGAACTGCAGTTACGGCGACATCAAAACTGATAAGATAAGAATAAGAGATTGATTGATTGGGTGCACTCACTTAAATACATTTCCCAATCCCACCACGTGATGATGTGACGTTTATCGAATCACATGCATAAATTGTCACTGTGAAACAACAAAACACCTTTTATATTAACTGAAACCTTTTAAAATATTTGTTCACATGCGCTCAGCAAAACGTTACTCAACTCTGTAACAATGACGTCACATCATCGCGTTGTGTAAACAAATGCATGATTCTGTTGGAGTTCCTATTTTGGGGAACAATTCGTCTGCTGGTTAGGTAGTGGGATAATTTTTAATGTTTGTAATAACAAAGAATTAAGTTACTAGAAATTTCTTAAACCTTTAGGAATTGTCTTCAAGAACTAAAATTTCATATTTTTCCTAACAATTGCAGTGAAGTTCACAGACAAATTTGACTGATTTTTAACTTTTCCGAAATAGGTATAAAATGCCTCACAAACTCAATGATATATACAGTGGCATAGCTACAGTTTCTACCGTCCGAGCGATTCCGCTGTTTGCCAGAAGGGAACTAATTTAGTCCGTATTCTTCCTACAAGAAGAGGGTGGGGGGTGAGAAGGGGGTGTCAGGTGCCAATCTTGGAGAAATATTCGAAATTTACATCAAAAATTGCAGTTAAGAGTAACGTTTGGGGGGATGAGGTTCTCTCCCAAATCTCAGTTTTAGCCTTTGGTGACAATCGGAAGTCAGGGTCTTTTCTTAAATATTTTCCGAAATTTTAGTTTTAAAAATACAATATAAGTAAGTCTGTCTTAGAGAACCATTAAGAGAATGAGGAAGGTTTAGGGGCTCACAACGGAAATATTTAAACTTTGAACATTGGAAAGCGCAATTGTATAGTCATACCAAAACCTTGCATTTTGAAGGGGGTTTTTTCTTTGCCTCCAGTAATAGAGTCAAAGCATGATTCCTTTATTTTTATATTTTTTAACATCAAAGGTGCTGAATTGCCGCTCCCAAAAGTAAGCCGTCCAGGGCAGACCGACCTCTCCGCCCCACCCTACTACGCCACTGGATATAGAAATGTCAGAAGACTCATCCTAAAATTATCTAAATAGAAAGCAATTTAGTTGTGATTGGAGTTGTTTAACTGTTAAGAGCGCAGGAATGATATCAAAAACTAAATCCCAGCGAAGCCCAAAAAAAAAAGTCCAAATTGTCTGAAATTTCTTTTGTCCTTAATTAATTTATTTCAACTTTTGGATTGAACAAATTTAGATCTACTAGTTTTAACCTGGAATTCCCACATTACAATCTAAATCATAGCATTGTCTTATCATACCAGTATAGTATACTGATAGAAGAAAAAGTTAGATAGACACATATACAAATACAAAAATTATTATAGTTTACAAAAAGGGGAAAGGGTGAGCTTGGTTAAAACTTAAAAAGTAGTTAACATAGTCCATCCTCGACTACACTACTGTCTAAAATTAATTTAAATCAAAATTTTTGCAATTTACTTGATTAAAATAGTAGCAATTGCAAGTAATTCCAATAAATTACATACATTGGTTTCAAAAAGTGACGGTCATGGACGCAATGAAGGTCACTTTGCTCCCTCCGGCCACCGCCCCCTAGTAAATCCCTCACTGAAGCCTTTTGCTAATGGCTCTAGTTGAAATATATAAGTAAAACATTCTCTTAAGCAAAGCAATTTCCCGTTATTTTTATCTTGAATAAAATTTCTAATTGTTTTCATTAATATGTTTAATAAACATGGAACAGCTTTGTAACTCTTTTTTCATAGTTACATTTGTAATTATGATTTTAGTTGCAATTTTCTTCCTTTTTTAGAATATTATTTACCTTTTTTCCTAGTTTGAAAGCATAATTTTAGTATTTTTTCCTATTTATGAAATTTTTGCTCCTATTTTTCCTACTACAGTGAAACCTCCTAATAGTGGACAGTCAAGGGACTAGAAGTTTTGTCCGTTATTGGGAGGTGTCCGCTATTAGGAGGAACTACTTAATTTACCTTTTTCAAAATGGACTGTTGTTCCCTTTGTAGAACACAATCGAAACAGTTGCGAAAGGTTTACTACATTTTACGTCAAGTGTAATTAATCTGTTTTTTCTTAATAAAGGTATACTGACAGCACACACTTGTCTTGAAAAGCATTTAATCAATTAAAGTAATCAGTTAAAACAGTTTTACATCTCTTTTTTTTTTGCATTACAAGCCTGTTTCTCAATATAAATATTTAAATCATTTACCTTAGCAAGTCCTTCAGTGTCCCCTTTGCTCAGGAAAAAGTTTTTACTGTATTTCAGTGCTTCCAAAAATTCTCTACTTTTTATGGTTAATTTATTTATTTTATTTCAAGTATCACTATTGCATGATTGATAGTTGGCAATATGACCTTGAATATGGGCAAATTTTTTTCATGTCTAAAAATTAAACAACCCAACGAAACCACGGCGCCATACAGCCAACTACTACCGGCACCGGTACGCTCAATTGCATCTCCCAAGAGCCCCAGTTAGAAAAAGCACCCAGTTTCTTCTTTTTTATCTTAACCTTTGAATAGTTATTGTGTACGAAATTCATTGAAATCTAAATTTAATTGTTAGACTGACATCAATTTTCACTTATCTGCTTTATTACTCTCGAAACTAGCCGTAACAAAATTATGACTTTTTTTTTCTTTTTCATTTTTTGCTGCTCGCAAAAAGTACCATGTCTTTTAGTTCTTTTTTTTCTGCCCCCAACTTTTAAGCCCCAATCGCTGCCTCTGCCTATTACCACCCTTTTAATTCCAAGAAACAGTGATAAGGAAATGACGGGGGGGGGGGGGGGATATCAGTTGTGGAGAATGAAAAGCTTTGTAAGGCAAGCAGTTACTAAGATATTCTGTGAAAAAAAAAAAAAAATGGAAGTCCTACGATCGCAAGGGAAATTTTTTGTGAAATAACTGTCCGTTATTCGGAGTGTCCGTTATTCAGAGTGAATTACATGGAATGGCCTATATTGAGGGACTGGGACTTGCAAAAATGTCCGTTAATTAGAGGTGTCCGTTATTCGGGAGTGTCCGTTAAGGGAGGTTTCACTGTATTTTTTCCCAAAAACTCTGCGGAGCCTGGGCCAGTAACTAAATTTGTAACATGCTAAACGTAATATTCATACATGACAATCTTCGTATGGGAAAAGAACAGGCTGAAATATTTTGATTTGTATGTTACATTTTAAGTGAACAACTAACAACATAGTTCTACCCTTTTTTTTTCATTTAATTGTCCTACAAAATTGAAATAATCCTTTTTGTACACTTGGTCTATCTCCAATGATTTGAAATAATCTTTCTGGTTTGCTTAGTATTTGGCTTTAAATAATTGTAAATTAGTATTTTGAATGCTTGAGCATGGTGACGAGTTTATAAAATGATTTAAAGGAATTATGAATAATTTTGATTAGAAAGTTTCAAATCTTTTGATTTTTTTTTTTTTTAATTTGTATTTTATCCATAAATTTTATTTTGCACAAATTTCTGAGTATTTCAAACTTTTCAGTGTTGAAAATTTGGAAATTTTGCTTCTGGTCAAGTTCCCTAAGCAATGTTTATGTGTTTTTGGTGCAAGCAATAGCTTTTTTCAAGTTTCTTAACTTTTCCATATCAAATATTGTTGTTTTTGAATTGCTTATTTTATAAATGATTTCTTTTTTAGATCATTGGACATTATGAATTGAATGAAAATTTCCAGCCAACATCAATAGAGGTTTGATTAGTTCTATTTTGCATGAAATAAATTGTTAAAGTAAAATGAAAAAGAGACGAATGGCACTTCAATGTCATTGTAGTATAATAATAGAAATGAATTTGCAAATGATCTAGAATCCGTTTCAAATCTTGATGTAATCATCATTTTATAATATTTTGAACTGTGTTTACCTCTTTCTCTGTGCACATGAAAATAATTAGTATACAGTTCCTGTAAATTCCAACTTAATTCAGAGTGTGTCAAAATGAATGAACCAATTTCATTGATCGGTGCTTCCCAGTTCAGGTATCTACAAATTGTTGCTTTTCTTTTGTTTTTTGTTTTGCGTTTTTATCATCTACCTTGACTTCAGTTTTTATGCACAAACATATTTATTTAGTTTCAGCTGAAAACCCCCTCAAATTTTATTATTTTATTAGCGTTTGGGGGTAATCAAAATCATGCTATTTCAAATATCTCTAAACCTTATATTTGTAGATACTGTCCTTTTTACCTGCCCATGGCAGTATACTTTCTTAACTATCAGTTGGAACGAGATTGCAACCAAAGTACATGTATTTCACAGATGTAGCAGTTTTAATCCTTCTTTACAAGTGTTTAATGTGACCACCATCTGCAGAATGGACCATATCAGGATAAAAGAATTCCTCCCGAGCATTTTATCGCACGTTATAATCCATTAAATTCATCACCAGTGCTATAAACTCTTCTAGCACAAAAAATTGTGGCTGAGCATACACACTACCCTGAATTAACTTTGTCTTTGAGTAAAAATAATGACATTACGCTAGGAATACACAACTGAGTTACTACTGGAATCCAATCTTTTTTGGAATTCACAGATTAAATCTAGGGATAGCAACATTATTTTCTAACGGGGTTTTGGAAACTGCTGTATTTAATTTAATGGAGAGTTTTAGGGCCTCTTCCTATTCTTCTGCAGATTTTTAGATACTTTTATCCTTATTCCAAAGAAGTTTTTTGAGATGTCTTTATTTTAAAGTGGATTTTCATTGTCATGTTTTTTCAATGACAATTTTTTGGAGATTTGTCCTCCTTCTGAAAACAATTACACTGACACAAGTTTTATTTCTGCTGTTAAAACATTTCAACATTAATAAAGTTGTGTATTATACTATTCCATTACTATACCAATCTAATTATATTTTTCTGCATGAGAAATTTAGTCTTGCAGTATAATTTGATTAGAACACATTTAATAACTATTTTTTGAATTCACAATGTCAAGGTACAGCAATAGTGAAAAAGGGAATTTTTGAATTTGGAGGTGAGGGATATCACAACCATACCTCTTATATTATATCAGATGCTTGCTTACGACTTAGTTCTGTATTATAATTTTGGAGATAATTCGCTTATTCCTGCCACGACAGATGATGACTTTGGATGGTGTTGTTTCCAAAATTTTAAAAGTATTTTTTTCTGAAAGAGCATGCTTAAAAACGTAGGATCTGACCATTTTTTAAATAATTTAACAAAGTTTAATATTAAAAAAAAATTACTTAAATCGGCGCGCTTTCAATGTTTATGCTTCTGTCCGATGACATCACAAATGATGAAATGCCATTCTGTGTTGCCATTCACAGAGCAAAATATTTAATTTGCATCTTGACTCAGGTGTATTGGCAACGATATGGTTGATAGCGAGCGTTGCGTGCAATTTTAATTCGCTTATCATAATTGATTATCATAACCTGGAAACGCGGTACAAAGATGCGCCAAAGAGCATCATTTCTGACATCATCAAGACCACGCCTTGTTTCAAAAATTGGACATTTAAAAAAAATAATTAAAAAATAACTGTTGGGAAAATGAAAGTATTTTCTGGGTCCATGTTATTTTTTTTTTGCTTATTCTACCAATTTCAGTGACAAAACGTACTCCTTTTCACTGAAGGAAACAACCCCATTGATGTACATTGTTTAGTAAGACTTGCTATTTTATTTGGCTATTAATTTTTGCGGCTTGACCATGCATCTTAGCAACTTACTGATTCATTTTTGTGAGCAGCTAAAATCTCAACTTAGAGTTAAGATTTAGAAAAGCAAACGAAGCATGATTGTAGCTTTTGAGGAAATTTGGAAACTCCTTTGAGATATGTTTTAGGCTCTTTCCATGGGCCTGTAAGATAAGATTTACTTATTGTTATTATTGGGTGAGTGCAAAAGTTTGTGCGGAGTTTGTGAAAGAAAGTCATACAGTGATTAGGCAAGCAAAACTCTTTATTCAATCAATGATATATTCTCCATCGTTGTCTATAATCTTCTTCCAACGTTCTGGCAGCATACGGATGCCCTGATCATAAAAACTGCGTGGTTTAGATTCGAAGAACAAAGACACGACGTTTTGTAAGGCATTCAAAGAGTCAAATTTTTTTCCATTTAAATGATTTTGCAATGACCGGAATAAGGGATAATCCGATGGTGCGATATCAGGAGAATACGGTGGATGAGTTAGGACATCCCATTTCAGGCTGTTCAGTTTGCGTAGCGTCTGTCTTGAAACGTGTGGTCTAGCGTTATCTTGATGAAAGACTACGCCTTTGCGATTTGACAAACTTGGACGTTTCTGTTTGATTTCTCGGTTCAGATTAATTAATTGACAACAGTACTTATCCGAATCAATTGTTTGGCCGGCGGGAAGAAACTCAAAATAAATTATACCCTTGCAATCCCACCAAACACGGAGCATCACCTTCATCGGGTGCAAACTGGCCTTTGTCATTGCGTCACCATGTTCACCTGCCTGTTTCCATGTGCGTTTGCGCTGAACGTTGTTGTACAGGACCCATTTTTCATCACCCGTCACTAATCGATCCAAAAACGACTTGTTTTTGAGCCGCCCGAGTAAAGATACGGCAGCAGAAATTCGCTGGATTTTGTTGCTCTCGGTCAACAAATGGGGTACCCATATATCGAGCTTTAAATCAAATCCGATTGTTTTTAAATGCCGAAAAGCGGTTGATCGGTCAATGTTAAGTGCTGTAGAACTTCCTCTGTTGAAATTCGTGGAGTATTCTGAACTAAAGAACGCAAAACGTCGTCACCAATGTCGAAAGGTCGACCTGAGCGTGGCTCGTCTTCCAGCTTAAAATCTCCGCAACAAAATTTTGCAAACCATTTCTCCATACTTCGTTTAGCTGATGCTTGATCTTGATAAACGTCTTGAATGTTTTTTACGGCTGCTGCAACGTTTATTCCCTTCCGAAACTCGTAAAGCATAACATGCCATAAATGCACTTTATCAACACTCATTTTAAAAGTAATCTTTCTCGAAGCAGTTTGTATCTGCACAAATTATTTTGATTGGAATGAAAGCTGCACACGTCACCTTTCCAACGATCTGACTTACGTAGATAGTGGTATTAAGGACAACACGTTTCACCCGTTCTAACGCCATCTAGTGCAACTCCGCACGAACTTTTGCACTCACCCAATATTTTAAAACTATGCATCAACTTTTTTAAAGTAACTTTAAATGACTCACATACCTGAACAGCGGTCGTAGTTAGACAGTTCTCGTGCGCTCGTAGTGGCCAATGTATTTCAGTATTTTTTTGTTACATTAGTGTTGATTTTTTGTTATATTTTTTGTAGGTTTAATAGGGGAACAAAAGAGGAACCCAAATCCATTCTTAACTCACTTTGTAAAGTTTGATTTATGCCACTATCATTCTAATCTGTCTATATAATAAATGTATTTCTGTATAGATGTCTGAAAGTGAAACTAGTGCTCCAGAATTATTAACTGAAGCAGATCTTATTGGATTGATGGAAAAACATGGGATAGGTATGTTTTACTTTGCAATTGTTTGGTTTCTTTTTACTCCATTGAGTTTTTCCTTAAGTTTTGATATATTTAATGTTTTCAAGGTACTGACGCTACTCATGCTGAGCACATAGAAACTATAAAGTCTCGACTTTATGTTGGACTTAATGAATCAAATCGGTTTATTCCTGGTGAACTTGGAATGGGTCTTGTAGAAGGTAATTTCTTTCAGTATTTAAATGTTTTTTATTATTCTTCTTCTTTGATAGTTGAATTTTGCTTAGAGTTTAATTATTTCAAGAGATTCTTTCATAAATTTTCTCACTGCTATATTGCATGTCCCGCCCCCCCCCCTCAAAAAAAAGAAAAAAAAAATCTGAAGGAATAATACGAGGGATGCTTTAAAATTAAGTACCATTTTGAAATTTAAAAAAAGAACAAGTACAGATAGAACAAAGAAATTTATTCCACAAAAATCTACCAACCATTCGCTATTTTTCGGCATTGTTCCAGTGATTTTCCAAGCATTTGTCATAGGGTGGCACAAGTTTTTGTATGCCTATTTGTGGAAAGTTGCCGCGTGTGTAGTCAACCATGAGGACTCTTGCAGGGCTTTGACTGGGATGTTTTTGAACATTTCGGACTGCCCCGACCTTGCTCGCAGCAACTTTAATTTGTATTGGCACATGAAGGCTTTCCTTGGCGGTCAATGACACAACATTAATGATGAGTTCAGAGAACATGTTACCTCATGATTAACTACACAGGCAACGATTTTCTACAAGGGTATACAAAAACCTGTACCACACTATGACAAATGCTTGGAAAATCACAGGAACAATGTCAAAAATTAGCGAAAGGCTGGTAGATTTTTTGGCAAAAAATTTCTTTGCTCTATCTGTTCTTGTTCTTTTTTTATTTCAAAACAATACTTACTTTAAAAACACCTCCTGTACAATAATACAACATTTTGTCATACAATAATTTGAGCAAAACTTTTTTAGTTAAAAAAGTCATCACGTAGACACTTGTTTGATTTCAAGAACATTTATCACAGTTTTAAACATCTTAAAAGAAACAAAAAAACTGCTTTAGAAGACAAGCGTGATTGGTTTTAACTCCTAATAAAATAATGAAGATTGTTCAGCACATTGCACTATTAATCTTTTTTTTTACTGTTGAATTTTATAGGTTATGATTTGATGGGATTTCATATGTCGAAACCACATCTAAGAGCAGAATTAGAAGCTGATTTAAAAAGGTATAAATAAAAATTTTGCATTAAAATTTTGTATATGTGCATAAAATGATTTTCTTTTTGTTATTTTTAGAAAATTTGGTGTTTGTTACTGACTACTAAAACACAACTGTTAGCTACAAAAATCAATCTGCTCTCAGCTGTGAATATTTTTATTAAAAAAGATTACTGGGATGCTTCTAATTTCAGCCAAGTCACCAGCATTTTCAGATAAATCCAATTATATTGGGTGGGGTTGGGACGGCAGCTCACCGTTTTTTTTTCTTGTGTAAAGCGCTGTTGCCTGACTAAAAGAAATATTTTTATGTACTGTAACTGCTATGGTTGGATTTTGCCTTTAATCTGCACAGCTTTTTGCGCATTTTCTAAATCTCACCCAAATGTAACTCTGGAAAGTTATTGGTTTCAAAAGATATGAGTACATTTGAAACTGCGACATTTGGCAAACTGATGAAAAAATAATGATGGAGTCTGAGATTAATTACAATATTAAATATTGCAATAAAATCATTGATACAAATGAACAAACTGAAAATGAACATTATTTACTGTTGCAGAAGCTTCAGCACTTCAAAAGTTATGTGGCGACTTCATAAAACCAGAAAAAGTTTTCAGAGGGTTTACACAGTGTCATATTTTAGTGAATTTTAAAAAATCTTTAAAAAAAGATGAAAAATTAAAAAAATTTTGCAAAATTTTAATTTTTAGACTAAACATAATTTTTTAATAGGTATTACATTTCCCATTTGCCTACCTCTTTACCAATAAATGATTTTAAAAAGTGATTTAGTCAGTTGGAACTTTGTAGAGGATGTGTTTCTATTGATTGCAATTTTGTGAAGTGTCCATAAAAGGACACAAATTTCCTCTTTCTAGACTCTTGGTTATTCACAACTGGTACAAAAATCAGATAGTAAAATGACTTGGCGAAAACATTTATTTACTTGTAAACAATAAAAAAAAGCACTACAAGTAGCATGAAGCATGTTACACCAATAATTTAGTTGCATTTTAAGTTTCTAGGTCATTTCATTGTGACAAACATAACTTTCAGAAACGTAATAACCAAAGTCATCAGTATAAATGCGACTACAGATGTTTCCTGAAGAATATTTAATTTGTTTCAAGCATTTGTTAATTATGAGTAGAAGTCAAGTGAACATAATTTCATAAGTAGATATGTACTTATCCTTTTAAAAAAATTCCTAAATCATTAAGAAGAAAAATAAATTGTCTTGAATTTATTGGAAAACTTGAAATACTTTATGCCCTGCTATTACATTATGTGTAGTTATATGCATGTGTTATGGCCAGTATGATAAAATGTTGACAGTAAAATATTTTAAATGCTTGTCAAAACTATATGAATGAAAAATGAAGAAAATTACACTATCAAATTTTCATTTTGGAGGGGTTTATACTTATTATTAAGGGATTATACTTATTCTTTTAAAAGTTTTCTAAATCATTAAAAAGAAAAATAAATTGTATTGAATTTATTGGAAACTCGACACACTTTATGCCCTGTTATTACATTATGTGCATGTGTTATGGTCATTATGATAAATTGTTGAGAGTAAAATATTTCATATGCCTCTCGAAACTGAATGAGAAATGAATATAATATATTACACTAACAAATTTTCATTTTTGCAGGATAACTGAAGGAACTAAAGATCCTAATGGTATGTGCAGCAAAACTACTTTTGGTTCAAATAGATTGGTTTGTTTTATTTATCAAGTTTGCACAGAATGGCAACAAGATAGAGAATTCAAGGAATTATGAGGAAATTTGATTTCTCAAAAAAAAAAAAGAAAGAAAAAAAAAATAATAATGAATAAAACTTTAGAAACTAAAAAAGTTAATCTTTATTTTCCCAAGAACTTGATGTTCTCTTTCTCTCTCTCTCACTCTCTAAATATTCAGAGAATAATGTTTTGAATACTCATAGCCCTGAAAAGCAATTTGGAAATTAGATCGGCTGAAACAATATATTCAGCACAAAAATGCTATTGCCTTGCATTTTTCTTCGAACATTAAAAATTTGTTACTTTTTGCATCCACTGAAAAAATCTGCCTTTTCTTATAAAACATTTAATAAATAGATAAATTTATTAAAATTATTATTATTTTTAAATGTTTAAATTTTGTTCTGTTCTCAAATAAAAATAGTAAAGGCTTAAAAATATTATGAAAAAAAGTTGCATATTCACATTCAGTCTTTGTGTAGTTTTAATCAGTTGATTAAGAATCACCTTTGGTTGTTTGAAAATTTTGCTTCTACTCTGTACAAATTTTGCCAAATTATTGTTATTATTTTGATAAAACTGTTTTAAACTGTATTTAAACTTTTAGTTATGTTTCAGTTGTGCTTCGTGAGCAAATTGCAAAATACAAGGAATGTTTTATTGAAGTTATTCGGCAAGTAAGCATGTCTAGTTTTATTGAAATGCTTTGATTATAAATCTATGTATTACAGTATAAGCTACACTTAAATCATTCATTTTTTTTTCTTAATTGCACATTTTCTTTATTAGATTGAATATTTTCTTACAATGTTTTTCAAAATAAATAAATAGTTAAATAAATAATATAAATAAAAAATAATATAATAATAATAAATAAATCTATATTTATAAAAAATGTTTGTGTTGATTTTGCTTGAAACTTTCCTAAAATGCTGATAATCAAGTTCGTAGTTGTCTGATTCCAAAATTCAATCAGTGATCTAAAAGAGGGGATTCAGGGGTTGCCCCCCCCTTTTTTTTTAATTGAATTCCTGTACTAAAAAGCCAAATTTAAGAGTTTTTTTTTTTTTGTGAGATCAGGTGTTTGGGGGATGTGCCCCAAAAATTTTTCGAATCTGATGCATATAAATTTGTCTTGATTTGGGAGCACTCTCCCAAAAATTTTTCGAAATTGAGGTTTTAAATTTTTAAGACTGTCTTTGGTGATGAAAAGGTTAGGCTTTAGTTAGAATTAAAATAATAATAATAATAATAAAAGTGGATGTTAGAAGTACAACTTCAGGCCATCTTAGATCAACTTAGGAGTGGGGGGGGGGACTGTCTTGAATCATTATTTCATTTCATTGAACTGAGGATTTTTTTTTTAATTCAAAATTGATTTATTGATTTATACTTTATATTGATTAGCATAGAGAATAAAATTTTTTTGTTAACCTAAAAATCTAAAATGAATGCTTAAGTTATTCAAAAATGTTCCTATTTTTCAGGCTTCAAAATTAGATACTGCTTTAGCCACATATTTTGATGTTACACCAGACCAAATTGTTGAGGGTAAGTAAATAAAGATATGCATTCAAAATTTATTGTTTTTTTTTTCCCCCACTATAACACATTTCAAATTTTAACATACTGTTCTTTTACTCATTAATTCAATTTCATAATTCATCACTTAAATAAATTTCTTTCTTGACATAGTCTTTTTTGGAAATTCAGAAATTCTTTTGGAAATCATGTTTCTCATTTTAGGCTCATGAGTTTTACTAATTTACAGTATGGATTTTTTTTCAGAACATTTAATCTCACTTAAATGGCAAAATCTAGTAAAATCTATCATAACTGTTCCAAAGGACTGTGGAACTTTAAAAAGTTGCAAAATCTTTAGTCCTCTGCTCCTAATTCATGCTTTCTGTTGTTCTGTATTCCAATTTGTTTACTTTTTGATTTCATTTCCTTATCACATATCCTGTGTTGCAGAATGGAAAAACATGTTTAAATTCTTTTACATCAAATCAGCAGTTTTGAAGGTGCCTCAGTATTGAACTGGGGCAGGGAATGTTAGTGTATGTATTTACAGTTCTACCACCGATTAGATGGAATTTTCCCTTCATTCAGATAGACGCATCTTAACTGAATGTTCAGCACCACCTCCATTTAATCTGTGGCCAGACTGAAAATGTTATAAACTCAAATGAGAATATTTAAAGCGTTTTTATGTGTCTTTTATTTATGTTGCAATGTAAAAATTGTTTTAACAGCTTTTAATTGCAGAAAATAAATATCTTTGTGTGTGTGCTTACATTAAAAGTATAAACTTTTAAGAAACACAATTTAGGGGGGGGGGGAGTTAAAAGAAAAAAGGTTTGTTGGTTATTTTTTATAAGCTTGCATTTTTTCTCATTGAGAAAAATGGTTTTTTTTTTTTAATGTTGCATATTTCTGAATATTGTTGTTTTGGTGTTTACCTTTTTATACTTTTATTTTAGATAATATTGTTCCACAAACAATGCCCGTTATGAAGTGCCCGAAGTGTCAGACTGGCGATATTGTACTGAGGACTAAGAATGAAAAGTATGCTTTTTTTTTAAGTACTTTTTACTATTCTCTTCCTCTTCTTCAAATTGAAAAGTTTTTTTTTTTTTTTTTTTTTTTAATGTTCAAACCATTATTTTATTATTTGAAGCTATGTAACTTTTTTTTGTATTTGTGTTTTAATTATTTTAGTAGTGGTTTTTTCTTATAGGTTCTTTTTGTCTTGTATGTCATTCCCAGCATGTAATGCAGCTATGTGGCTCCCTAAAATCTTAGAACAAGTTACAGTTTTAGATGAAGAATGTGAAGATGTAAGAAGTATTTTCTTTTATGTACATAATTATATTCATGATTTTTTAATTTATAAAATACTAATATCAATTTCATTTGTTTCTTTTGTCAACATTTGTCAAAATAAAAACACCTTCCCTGGGCAAAAATATGTACAATTTGCTGAAACTTGAGATAATATTTTAGTTTTCTTAGAAAATGTTTAATTACAACTGTATTTTAGGGTTGTTTTGCTTATTTATAGTGCAGAAAACAGATAAATGTTTAAAAATAGCAATTATATTAGGTTGGTTTTTTGCTCTATTAGTTCTTTTTGTCCCCTAATTTCATTGTCTCGATACAAAAATCTAACCTGCATTTTTTATAAGCTCAATGCTCACTGCCGATCAGGAGGAAGGCTTTTATAAATTTTAAATTTTTAGAAAATATCTTGAAAACTAGAGATCTTACCCTGTTTAGCTTCTGAGGTTCCTCGTCAAACATCAATAAAATTTTGGGAGGTTTTTGTTTAATTTATTATTTTTTTCTCCAACACTATTAACTCTCCAATCAAATTAATGTATTTTAATGAAATATTTGATTTTTCAGTGTCGTCCTCGAAGTGTAAAGAAAATGAAATTCAAATTTAAGACTGGATCACTTCTGCCATTTTTCCCAGATAAGTGAGTACTCTATTTGGAAACTGAATATTTTTCCTTTATAGTAGAATTGAATACTTTAAAAATATTTCTCATGTTCTCAAACTACAGTTGAACTTAGTTCATACAAAATGCCCAAAACTCATGATATTGTTTGAATTAGACCTTATTTTTAACAGCCAAGAATAATATCTAAAATTTAAAAAATATATAGAAATCCATATCGATATTTAAAAAAAAAATTCTGCTTGTTTTATTACGTCAAATATACAGATTGTAATCTAATTACTAGTACATTTAGAAACATTTAAACTTCGTAAAATTTTAACATTTTTAGGAAAAAAAATCCTTTATATTTTGCTGTTTAAAGGCTTATTAAATTTCACTATTCACATATCTTGGCCGTCAAACACTTACTTTCATTTGTGTAATGACATTTTCTAGTTGTATCTCGTAAATTTGTATTATTAACTCATAATTCACAACAAAAGATATACAGTTTTATCTGTTGCTTAAAATTGCACCTAGCACTTTTTCTAGTCAATTTAGCGGGTTTGCATTTTCAAACCGTAACATGGGGTTAAACGGCTTTAAAAGTATTTTTCACCAGCTTTCCAACCGTACCAAGCTCAAAGCACTAAAATGCAATTTTTTTGCAGAAAGAGCGGTTTAAAAAATCAATTAAAAATTTTTGTTTAACGCTTCTAACAATGAAAAAGAGTCAAAATTGAAAATTTTGAGTTTTGCTAATTAAAAAAACGCGTATAACTTCTTTTCTAGTGGATTTAGGTAATCTTACAATTTCTTCGTTTCGAATATTTATTGAAGACCTTTCCAACCATATCAAATTAAAAAAAAAAAAGACCATCCATTTGCATAGAAAGAGCAATTTAGGACAAAAATGCATTTTTAATTAATATCTCCATTAATTAGCATCTGATTAAAAAAAATTTATTGATGACACTAAAACTCGTCAATTGCTACTGAACAAAAAATGAAGGAAATTGGTTTACTAACAGAGGAGAAAATAGAACCGAAAGAGAACAGCTTGCCTATTAATGTATAAAGATTTTCAATTTTGTATACATACGTTGTGCTCATTGAAAGAATGCTGCAGTTTGATGGAATAATTTGGTGTAAAGCTAATTTATGTCTTACCCTTACCCTTTGTTGAAAAGTTTAAGGTTAAACAAGTCAAAGTTTATTTTTATACTACCACTTGTTTCGTGTACTTACATTCAATAGGTCACTTGTATAGAGTTAAGTGGTGAGAGTTAACTGAAGGGTAGTAGACCATTGAATTGTCCAACGAACCTCACGTAGATTTAATAGTTAAAAATCATGCACATAAAAATTGGTAATCAAACTCTAATTACTTATGAGTTCAAGTACTGGTTCATTCATCTAAATGCTGCTTTCTGCACAATTTAATTAGACCTGCTAGTCATTGAAGCTGAAGTGTAAATCATTTACTTAATGCATCAAATTTCATTAATGAACCAAATTTCAAATCTTAAGTTTCAGTTTCACATACTTTTTTTACAACAATATTTGCTTGCTTAATTTATGTAATAAACTTTCAGGGAATTTGTAATTGTTTCCCTTTGCAAAGTTAAATAAAATTTTCTGTTCATGTTGCTGTAAGGAAGGAATCATTCTAGATTTAGTGAAATATACTCATATTGCTACATAGGACTTGAATGATTTACTTGACTTTGCATGCACTGAAAAAGAGCTACTTGTGTAAGTGCGAAAAAGTGCTTGATTTTTTTTTTGAAAATATGTGCCTAAATTACACACAATTTATTCAAAAGTACAGTTGGTGCAGAGTAAATGTTTTTCAAAAAAGGATAGTTTCTCCTTTATTACTTAGCAGCAGTGGTAAGTTTTAAGTTTTTGGTATGATAAATAGAAAGTTTTAAAAATAATGAATTAAGTTATTTGTAGTGTCATATTAAATCTAAAAATTATTTTTAAAAAAAATTGAACTCTCATATTACACTGCTTCACCTTGAACGCAAAAATTGTGTACTTACAATAAATAAATGAAATATTCCTGATTTTTTTCTGAGATTTTTTTTTCTGCTAACCTGCCGAAAAGCTATTCTAATATGCTAAATTTATCTCAAACCTTCTTTTACCTGCAAAACCTAAGCTAACGAAGAAATATTTTTGACTTGAAATTCAAAAATGTTAATTTTAAATGTGGCCACAGTGCTTAGACTGTTTTGATTCCATTGTTTTAATTGCCAATCAATGATGCTAAAACTGAACAGAATAAATTAAATTATTAAAAAATTATATAAAAGTGCATTTTTTCTGCAGTTTTGAAAATTGCCTCGGAGGATGTGATTCAGAGTTTTTGGAAATCATTGGTTGTCGTGCAATTACTCCTGCAATAAGTAAGTCACCTTTTATTGATAAAAATTTACCTCTGCACCAACTGCACACTTGATTAACCCATTTGGGACGTTTGCGTCAGCGGCGGCTGCTCATCCCGGCCGAATCACGCTTATTTGCGTTCCGGCGTATGTGTTAGATAAAAATGCTATATTATGTGTCTCACTTTTTACTATTCAATCTGCATTATATTAAGCTAGTATCAGTTCTTTCCTACATCGTATTTTTCACCGATTCCTAATCGGGAATTTATCGGATGTTATCTTGTTCTCTTTTCGCCCGCATGTGTGAAGGTCATTGAAGGGGAGTGGCACGAGTGTGACGCTGAAGAAGGAGTGGCTTAGCTCGTCATTGCTGACTCAAGCCAATAGCGTTATCCACGTGTAGTGGGCATTGGCATCTGGTCATACGCTGCTTTAGTGAATGATATGATAATTAGGTGGAAGATAAAAGAATCTGGACTTTGTCTCTTCGCTTCTTGCACTCCGCGATCTAATTCACGATGTTTGGGTAGTCGAAAGACTCGCTCTTTTTCCCTCACAATGGGATTGTGTTAGAAGATAGTTTGCAGAGTTAGTCTATTGAATAATAGGAAAATGATTATTACCGGTGATATTCATTGTATCCCGGCAACTCATATTAATAGTGCAATAGTTTTTTAAAGCTTTTACTTTGGATTCAATTGGTCATCTTAGAAATATTTATTTAAAATGATTATTTTTTTATTTTAAGTATTGATAGCAAATAAAGCTATTTCTTCTTTTAAAAAGGCGCAAAGTCATTTAATATACTCTGCTAATTTACGAATTTATTAGAGAAACGTTTCATCCCATCATCAGTATGCTACTCAAGAGTCCGAGCGGCGCTAGTGTGCGGCTCGATTTCAGAACGAAATGTTTACTATCAGATAGCGTTACTTATCCATGTTCCGTCCAGATGATTGGTCTAGAACATTAGTATTTCTCTCTCTGATGTCAGAATGGGGTCCGTCAAATGTCTGTGATTTATTGGATTTCGTGAAAAAAATATAAACATGTGCTAGCAAATGAAAAGGGAAACGCACACTCATTTTGAATGGATGTTTCTAGTTTCGATTCCATTCATAATGGGATTTCATGAGAGATATTCTAGAAAAGGGTTTTACTTTTAGATTCATTTCTGTAGCCATGGTGAACACGTCATCTTTACGAGGAGGAAATATCTAAATTTATGACTGATCCATCTATGGATCTTTCGGACGACATTGAAACAACTATAAATTATTTTTATTTTAGTTCTTCATACAGTAGATACTTTCTAAAATTATACACTGAAAAAGAAAGCAAAGAATTTAGAAGGAGATGTGTCGTTTGCTCTAAGCAGAATCAAAGACTTAACGCTACCTATGAGTGTAAAATGCACATTGCTCAGTGCTTTGAAATTTTTCATGCGGCTTTAAAATGTGAATTGTTACAATATTTTTCAAGCATTTCACAAAAATTAAGTGCAAATATTTTTCCAGTTTTGTGCAAAATATATTGTTTACTTTTAATAATCTTAGTTACAGTAAAAAACAATATATTTTGTTTTTTTTTATTGTTCATTAATTTTTTTTGTTATGATTGAAATTATGACATACGTATTTTATCATATATTAAAAAATGGTTTCGTTTCTATGCCAAGTGTACATTTTATTCATTGTCATGTAACGCATACTTTCCGAAACTGCGAATTAGGCTTAGCGGGAGAAATTGCCCTGGCCTGTAGGCACTGTTTGCGTGTAACAGCTGCCGTCCCGAACGGGTTAAGTTAAATGAACGTAAGGTAGAGTCAGTTGGGGTGAAAGGAAACAGAATTTCAATACTTAAACTTTAGATCCTTCCTTTTCTTTTGGATGAATTGAGGCACAAATTTGTACATTGTGTCCAAGACAGTGGCGCACACAAGGGAGGGGTCCAGGGGGTCTGGACCCCTCCCATAGGTCTTGTTTTTTTCCCCGATTTATTATGAGTCTATGTATTTTGTGACTAAAATAATTTCAAGCAAAAGGTAACAATAATTTCAGTTTTAATAAGTGAAAAAATAAAATCCTCATTTTAAAAGATTTTTTAAAAATATTGAGCACTTTTCCTATAACAAATTGCCTATAACATGCAGAATGGTGATTATACTAAATGAACACACTGTAATAACCATGTTTTTAGTTTTGTAATAACAGATCACATTAAGTGACATTTTCTGAACATCTTTAATCATTTGGTGCTTCTGCAACGATGAATTCACTTTGCTGAATTCATTTTTTTTTAATTATGAGAAAAGTTAATGCGTATATTATTTTGCTTTCTGGTAATGTATTTAAGTATAGTTCATTAATGCTAATTATTTATTCAATAGTTTATTTTTTACTGTTTTTCGTACTCGAGAAACGATAAAATCAAGTCAATATTGTTTGGCGGCGTATTGGGGTATCTTATGAGAATGAGGCTTTCGATCTTGGACCCTCCCCTTGCAAAATTCCCGTGTGCGCCACTGGTCCAAGACAACACTGTCTGAGAGTAACTGGGGATGAAAGATTTGACTGCATGACTTCGTTTAGCAAATGAAAACATGATTCCTTTTACTAGGAGCGGATACAGAAACCAATTTAGGAGTGGGGGTCATGCTGAAGAATGACCTCGAAAGAACTTACGGTTTTGGGTACGAAAAATTTCTGAAAGTGCTTGGTGATGAATAAAAAGCACCAAATCTTAACACTTGACAGGGAAAATACCTTGCGAATTAATTTAAAAAGCAATAAAATGAAGTAGTAGTTCAAATATTTACTTTAAAAAAAATAGACGAATTGAAAAGATACTTACAATTGTTTTATGCATCAAGTGTTTGAACACAATGTAGACCCATACTGTTGTCAACTGTTTATGGGGGGGGGGGATCATGGCCCTCCTGTTGTATCCGCTGCCCTCTTTTATCCCAGCTTGTTTCCTTTTACCCCATAGACAATTGGATACATGGAAACACCCCATTTATTTCACCATGAGGTTGATGTTGGTAGATAATCGCACTTATGCACAATCTATTTAGACGCTGAAGAAGTTCTACAACAACAATACTCAGTATGTGGCCACATGCGACTCTCTGAATCCTTCTATTGTATTTTGACACCCTTCAAAAAGAATGATGCAAAAAATAAAATCATGTTTTAAATTTATATAAAATACCCGCAAAGTTACACCTCAAAATTTGATCTTCCAAAAAAAATAAATAAATAAAGAAATTTGAATTTTGACATCTGGAATTCAAATTATGTTTTTCGCAATAACGAATGTGTGTATGTAGGTGTCTGTGTTTGTGTGTGGGGGGGTGTGCGTTTGTGTGTAGGGGGTATGTGTATGTGTGTGTAGGCATGAGTGTTTGTGTCTGTGTGCTGGCATAAGTGTGTGGGTAGTTGTGTGTATGAATGTGTGTGTGGGGGCGGGTATGTGTATGTGTGTGTAGGCACATGTGTTTGTGTCTGTGTGCAGGCATGAATGTGTGGGTAGTTGTGTGTGTGTATGTGTAGGTGTCTGTATGTATGCGTGAATGTATGTGTGCGTGTAGTTGTGCATGTATGCGCGTGTGTGTAGGACATGGATGCAACCTGGAGACGGTTTTCGCTAGAGGAGCAGCATCGTGAGGAGCCGGTCGACGGTGATGCTGCGGAGGGTGGCGGTGGGAAAATAAAATCAAAGGACATCAAAACAGTCAAGTGAGAGCAATAAGCAATCGTGCTTGCTCCAAAAAAAAAAAAAAAAAAAAACAGGCAGAATGAAAAACTTAATTGTTTCCATTTGCTCCAGAGTACCAGGTATTTATGGGCTCAATGGAAACACCTGAATTGCTCATCAAAAATAGCTAGAAAGGTTAATTTCATAAATAAATATCTTCAGTAACCTTCCACTTGACAAGTTACAACGAAATGAAGCCAGTTATTTAGCCTGCTGGAGAGGAAAATGTTAAATCACTAAGCTTTAAGCATCAGCTTTCTTCACAGACAATCATGACACTTACGCAATTGTTTGGAAACAGAACTCCCAGAATCTCTTCTGTGTGTTATCTAATCTTCACTCACCCACATTCTAGTTTCAAAAATTATTGCAAGTGTGGTAATAAGAGTTAACTTCCATGTACCCCATGTGTCCTCCTTTTATCCCAACTGAAACTATATCTTGAATAAAAAAAGTTTTCATGGCAAATTTGTCTGTGCTTTATTCATTGTTTATTTTAGGGCCACCATTTTTTATTCTATCAGTTAGTAAAATACCAAAATTCTTTTGTTTAATTGGAACTTTTTTTTTTTTCAGAATCCCATTTCATTAAATGTAAATGAAAGTACTGAATTTCTGTTTTTCTTAATTAAAATACATTTAATTTTCAGTAAATTTAAATTATACACTGCTTTAATGTATAATATTTCTTTATTGTTTTCTTTTAAACTGTAGTCTCGTCAAATAACTCAGCTCCACAAAGTGTGACTAACAGAAATGCAAGCTCTGATAGTGGCTATGAATCTTCAAATAGGTCAACGGCAAGTAGATATGATTCTTCATTATCTTCATCATCAACTCATTCCACTAATTTCCAAAGTAACAGACCAAGTTTTGCCAATGTCAGTCATAATAATACATCTAGACCATCTACTAAGTAAGATCTTTTTTATACATAGCTTGTGTTTCTATTTTTTTCCTTCAGTAAATTTCTGGTGGACAATTTTTAATCAAAGCTAGGTACAATCATTCTGTGTATCTCTACATAGTATAAAATGAAGTCTCTAAAAAGCTTCTGTGTGTTTGAACTCACAAAACTCGAGAACTACCCGGCCGATTACTCTGAAATTTTCAGTTTTTTCCTTTAAGTCCTGAGAAGGTTTGCAGACCAGTTCGAAAACAATTCGATGAATAGTTCTTTTTTTATTCCAATTTAGGCCCAATTTTCACATAAATTCCCGAATATGGGGGTGAAAAATTACTTGCAAATAGTAATACTATATAGCGTTGGAAAGGGAAGAATTTTCCGCGTTCTACGCAATTTGTTCCAATGCTCTAACCTAATTGCAGCGGGAGTTTTTTTTACATTTGCAGCTCGAATTTTTTTCAGGCTTAGCTGAAATTTAGGCACTACTTTCTTCATTAAATCCATCAATAAAAAGTGAAGGAATTGTCCTACAATTTTCTTTTTGACACCATTGGAAAAAGCTGCTTTTTTTACTCCAGATCTAACTCGACCTAAGGTCGAAAGCTTCACCCTCTATCTCCATAAGAAAAAAAGTTACAATCGAATTAAATGAAGTTCAAAAACCTGTTCTTTATTCAAGTTTTCAACCATTTTATTTTGCGTTTCCACGGTAACACTTTTTGAATCAATTGTCTATTTCCATCTTTCTCATTTTCAATTCTAAAACTTATTTTATTTTGTGTTTCCATGGTTACGCCTTTTAAATTCATCTTTCTCATTTTATTTTAATTTCTTAAAAGTATTTTAGTATCTGTCATCATTGTTTGGCAGGAAAATTTTGCATGATGGTTTTTTTTTCTTTCATTTAATCCTGGTTATTGAAGATACTTCGCTTGACGCGATGGTTTTTTTCAAAGTAGACCGGGCAAAGCCGGGAAACGCAGCTAGTAGTCATATAAATAGCACATAAATGTACAAAAGTTAAGTATTTGCTTTAAAACTGCCATTTTATTTAGCATGTTTTTGATTTATAAGACAGTTTTTCCTGAGATTTCACTAAACATACTATAACCTTGTGCAAGCATGCAATAAAAATATTAGACAAAAATTGTACTGACACCTTCCACCATACGATCAAATTATTTTCAGTCAAAATGTTTGCTTTGTTTGAACTGACGCCGAAAAAAACATTTAGTTGTAACAAATTTTTGAAACAAATTGCTTTTATTCAAGGGAGATTTTTTATACATTATCTTATTAGATTTTAAAACAGGACCGAATGTTTTGTTCATTGTAACTGGTGTTTTGTTGTATCGGCATTCGTTGCAACAGGATCTCACTGCAGTTAAAATTTCAACCTTTCAGAAATTCTAAAATATTTGTCACTTTTTTGCGTTTGAAAAATGTAAATGTAGTTTATTTATTAAGGATATGTTTTTGTATCTTAATTTACTTCTTGTGTTTTCTGAATAACTCTTATTGCTTTTATAATTGGTCTTTTATTGATACACTAGATCTCAGGGAATCAAAATAATATCTTTTTTGTCTTTCAAAATTTTCATTTCTTTATTTGACTATCTTCTGTCTTTTCTTTTTTTCTTTCTTCATTATTGCAAAATGCAATTTAATAAACCTTATTATATTAATACAGTATAAAATTCTTGTTCTTGATATATTCTTGGATAGCGATTTCAAATTATTAGCCAATATTTTAACCAAATTTTAAAATATTAGTCTAATTTTAGTCTTAGCCGAAGACAAATCTTAACAAATCAGAGAACAAAGTATAAAATGCAAACACTTGTTCTTATGTTTTAAAGATGCAGCATTCTCTCATACACTGATTTGGCATGGTTTATTTTATTTAACAGAATTTTTAACAATCTCATGACATAATTTTGAGAATGGTATTTTTTCTGTGTAATTTTTGCAGAATTTCTTTTTATCTAATACTTTTGCCAAATCAAAGTTCAACACAAATGTACATTTTTATCGCATTTGGCATGCAGGGGAATGCTTAGCGTAGGCCCTGAGATAACTTTTATATATTTTTTACCCATTAGTTGTAAAAGTTCTTGTACTTTTTAACTAATATTTTCTTTTTTTTCACCTTTTCTTCTTTTTTTATTGTTAGGTCATCAATAGTTTCCAAAAAAAAATTTTTTTTTTGAATTTCTTTTCTACTCACTTTGAGACCTTCTTCTGAAGTCCATGTTTGATTATTCATTTTTTTTTAAAATCTTTGTTTTAAATCTCAGTGTGTATTTTCTCTTTTAGTCGCACCTTCACATCAAATCAAAATAACTCAGGTGCAACCAATGATATTGTGTGTGGTTGTGGTAAAAAAGCTATCATTTTAACCGTACGAAAGGAAGGTCCCAATAAAGGTAATACTTAGTTTCTTGTAAATATCATGGTTTGAATGATTTTAAGTATGCATGTATTAGGTATTCTAAGCAGAACAGTAATGAAATAATCATTTAGGATAGGTTCTTTTTAAAATAATCATTATAAACATACTAGAAAATTGCACATCAAGATATGACGGATGTAATGCTTCTATATTTGAACGGAGCAATTGTCTGTTTGGTCATAGTTTGAGAGTTGAAATTTTAACCCTAATGCTCGTATTAACCAGCGCGACTTGAGGAAGAGTAACTGCCGAGTAGGTGAACCCAGGGCTAACTCAAACCGCGAGGTTACTCACAGTTGTTATTATCCAACAGCGAGTCACCCAGACCGCTGATTTTTTTCTCCCTAGATGTAAAAGCCCCTCTCATTGGTGGATTTTGGTCATGTGATATTGTTTACAGGAAAGGCAAAGCCGACGGTCGGGGGCACGGCTAGCACGGCCTCGTTGTTTTTGAAGCACGTTGTTAAGCTGATTTTCGAACGAAAGTGTCTTTTTTCCTTCTATTTATCACTAAAAGATGAATTTCGCTTCCACAAAAACAAATTATACTCCTTTCGAAGCTAAAATACTGGCTTCGCTGGATGACAATTACAAAGAATTCAGTGCAAGAACTATTTTTCATTAAATATCTTGGGAAATTCCATGAAAATTATAACTTAAACGATTTTTTTAAACTAATTTTATTGATATGATTTTACAAATTTTTCCCCATTATACATATTTACTAAATTTATATGAGCCAAGTGTGATTTTTTTTTTTGATTGTTTTTTTTATTTAAAATATTGTTACTTTTATCGTTATTAATAGAATTTAAACATTCTTGTCATGTCGTCACAGCACCTAAACCTCAACTATTTTAATCCGAAGCATAAATCATTATTCAGATTAACAGTTTCTTATTGTTACTTCGGTATCTCAAAAGTACTCTTCACTTAAAAGAATTAATTTATACCGAATTCACATAAATTTCGTTTGGTAATAAGAAGTTCGAAAACTTTGTTGACAAAAATGTCACTATATATACTCATGAAACAAACAATAGCGTAAAAATTGAAAAATAAAACCTATAAAAATACTATATCTTTCTGTTTTTGTTTTAGTACTTTAGTTATGAAAAAAGAAATGGAAAAAGAAAAAATATCAGTTTTAATGAAAATTATTTTACTATATAATACCTCAGACTATTGTTTTTAATCAAAAATGTCATTCAGTCACACATGAGTTTGCACAGCTATTAATGAATAGACTTTGTTATAGATTGTGCTGCATATTCATGGCTGTTTATTATCAATTTTAACCAGTTATGCGCCAATTGCAGGAGAGTCGGGGAGGGTGGGAGGAATTGGACAGCTGTATATACACCGAAAGAAACTGTTTCAGGCTCTTTCCTGATTCTGACTTGTTACGTTTACTTGACAAGAAATAGTTTTTCTTTTATTTCGGTATGATTACAGTTCTCTCATTCTTCCATTTCTTCTCATTTTTTAAATGACAATTAACCTCACGGTTTATGTTTGAGTTATAAGATTTAAATAGTTTTTAATTAGGAGAGATAAATAATGGAGAGTTTTTACCAATCATAGTGTAACAATTCACTTAAGCTAACGCAGAAAAATATAACAATAAAAAATTGAGACGTCCCTTATACTTAAAAAAAATCTCCAGTTATTTCCTCATCAAACTTTGATTTTTCTGTATGTTTATATCAGAACAAGATCATTTAAGCACTTTTGATCAACACTGCTTTTTAAATAGATCTGACCCTCTTAAAATTTTTTAATACATCAAAAATTTCCTTTACCACTCTTTCATCTTCTACACGATCCATTCTCCTGATAAAGTCAAAACACTGGAATTCGCTAAATTATTTGAGTAAATTTCAACGATTGTTCTCAGTTCGGAGAATTCTGATTTGATAACTGCCATAGAATAAGTCTTCAAACAGGACGTTAAAAATCAAACAGTATAATAATACAAGCAATGTTTTAAAAAAAATTATACGTATATTGTAATATTTTGTTGTCAAAAAATATTTTTGGTAATATTAAAGGATAAAGTTCTTGTTATTAACGTTTGAAATATTAAATGACACCTACTAATATTCAGTGCAGCATTATTTGCTTAATATTAAGCATATTTGTATAGTAAATGCTTTGTACAATGAAGCATTTCCTGTCCAACCGGAGCAAAGTGGATGGGGCTATGTGAAATAGTTCATATCATTTACTAATTCAGTCTTTTATCAAATCACGTACATGTTCATTTATTAATTAGTTCAGAGGTTCCCAAATTTCAGACTCCCGTGGACCCCCTCTGGAAAAATTACGAACTTCGAGGAGCCCCCCCCCCCCCCTTGCCCCCTTGCGCAAAAAAATGATACAGTTAAATCTATTCTTTTTTCTAATATATTTTCACGCTTTTTTCCCATAAAATTTATTTATTCATTGTTCTGTATATTTTTCAGAGCACTTATCTGGTTTTCATTTCTTTTTCTAAAATTATTTTTCTGAGTTATGGAAGTAAATTCTATTTGAAATTCAATTAGGAATAAAAATGTTATCAACAAATTTCTACAACAAGTTTACAATTAAAAATGACCTTTTGAAGTTGTGAGCAAAACAGTGATGAATTTTGGCGCGTACTCCACTGGTTTGCTGAATGCTTACGCTTGCTGTCTACCGCACTTTCAGGTTATGATATTTAAGAAGCGAATTAAATACTGTGGTCTGTGCTAATGACGTCAGTGAATGCTAGTCAGTTGTGAAGCCTTGTGCAGAAGCGTAAAAAATGAAATCGAATCTGCGCACTGATTAAAATAAATGTTGAAAAATATTAAACTTTGTCAAATTATTTCAAAAATTCTCAAATCCTATGTTTTTAAACATGCTCTTTGAGAGAAAAAAAAATACTTTAAAATTTCGGAAACGATCTCATTATTTAAATCGACTGCAAATTATAGCATTTGATCTATTTCAGCCATTGCTAGAAATTTTGAATGTTGACTATTAAATTCAGTTTTTAAATTTTTGGAGCAAAAGTTTTATTTAAAGTGTAATATCACAGTTGTAAAAATGTTTGCACTTTCCTCAATAGTTTTGTAACAATATGAACTTCGTAATAGTTCCGGAGTGGGGAGGGGGGGGGGGGGATTGCTGCGGTCCTGCATGTACCTAAGCAAGAACTTTTTATTCCTCATAAATGGGCTTTCTTTTCGAATTAAAATATCATTACTCGTCCTTCAATCTCAATTATATTTAACGTTTTAGCTGGTAGCACCGCGAAACCCCTGGCATGGACTTGCGGACCCCGGGGGTCTGCGGACCGATGTTTGGGAAACTCTGAATTAGTTCATTTACATTCCTTTATTTAATAATTCCCTTATTTACTCCTTCCTTCATTTATTTTCTTATTAATTTGCTATTTTATTCACTCATTTAAATTATTTTCGTTTATTCTTTCATTTTCTTCTCATTTATTAATTCACTTTTTTATTTACCCATTTATTTGATAAAAAATTCCTTCAATCATGAAATTAAAAACAGTTCATTAGAAAAATATTTCATTTTTCACTTTGCCCCATGAAAAAAAAAGATGAAAAATTTCCACCTTTTTTGTGAGGCACAAATTTACTGCTAAAAATAAAAAATAATATTCCATTGCGAGTTTTATCGTAAAATATATTGGTCTTCCTTCATGTATCGTAATTTTCAGAAAAAAATTCCAATTTGTTCATTTTGAAAAAAAGTAAGTTACCTTAAATGTTTCACTTTGCCTCCATAGACAAAAAAAGACGTGCAAAATATTTAATTTATTCACATATCACCATTATCAAGATAATTTAGTTTGTAATTACTAAAAATCAGGTATATTCGATTCTCATCGCTGATTAGTGTTTAATGTTAAATAATTGCAAATTTCATCACCAGAGTCAGTGGCAGATTAATCATGTCGCAGTTGCGAGGAGTCCCCATGACATTAGGGCCCCTTTCTTTTATTTAAGCCGAATTTTTCGAGGCTTACATTCAATTAATTCCAGCAGTTCCAAATCCTCCAGCATAAACAAGTCGTAGTTGCGTTGTTGTCCGATGTCTGCCATCTTTAGTAGCTCGCTGTCGGAAGTTAACTCGCCGAAACCGAGGGGTTAGATTTGAAGCTGAAAAACTTGTTCACAACACGGCGTTAACTCCAATCCGCGTTGGTTAATAACGTCAACCCTTCGATTGGCAGGTAACCCTTGGACTCCAGAGTTACTCGCGTTGGTTGATACCCTAACTCCAGTGAGTTAACTCTAAACTCCAGTAGATAGCGTTCATCATTGACCACTTTTTGGTTTCTTCATTCTCCAAAAGGGACTCTTATCAGTAAAACAGTTAAGTTGCATGATCCAGTTCAGTCTTGTTAAAAGAAAGCATTTCCCTGTATGCCAAAAAATATTATCAAATTATAAATAACTTACTGAATTTTCGGTGCTTCAACAATGAAATAACGCTGTCATGCATGCTATGGCGCGAGTTTCATTGTTGGTGACGTCAGAGCGTTACTGGATCAGTGATTTTGGCTATTATATATATAAGGATTTTTGGGCAGACTTAGTGGTACAAATTGTACTTGAATCAATTTTGTGACATTACTCTTAGAGAATCACCTCTAGGTTTTTGAAAATTATGATTGGAAAAGCAGCACTGAAGCCCTAACTTTTAATTATTGGAATAAATGGATAAATGTGCACTAAAAAGGATTTAGCACTCATTATGTTGTAATTTTTTTAGGGCTCAGATAATTCATGCTACTGTGATTAATGTGAATACATATTGAAAAAGCCGCACATTTGAATTAATGTTTTTTTTTTTCATGGAAAGCGTTAAATGAATTGATCATCCAATTCTATTTCAGTGTTCACATATGTATTTGCCATGCAGATAAGTAAATTTTATGTACTGTTGAAGCACTAATTTTTGCGAGCTGCAATTTTCGTATAAAGAAGTTACGATGATTTTCCGAGCTGAAAATTTTGCGAACTTTATATGAGTAGAACTGAAACTTGATTACTTGTATAAAATTCAGACATTTCACGAGGTTTAAATTTTTGCATTCCATTGAAATTCATGGAATACTAAAGTTTTGAAGAAAAACCACTTGTCTTGTAAAAATATTGTCCTATAACATTCTGACAATTGCATGCAAGTACATGTAAATAAACAACTGAACGATGTTATCCTTACTTGACTGCCACTGTTAAAGACTTTCAAACTAAGCATGCTGCTTTAAACTCTGCTCTTGTTGTAGTTGTATACTCACAGGGATGCCCACTAGGGTATGTCATTTTTTTTTTTTTTTTTTTTGAACTTGGACTTGCACATTTAAGATGCATTGTATTTGCACTCACAAAATTTATTTTTAGTATTATTTTTGAAAAATATTAAGGTTTAGCTACCAGAAAACAAGTTTAAAGCTTTGATAAAAAGGCAAAATTTGAGTATAATAGTATACCTTCTACTAAAGATCTAACTGACAGGTTTTCTTTGGAAAAAGTTTATGAAAACAACTTATGAAACATACACAAAAAGCTTTTTTTTTTTAAATATTTAATTTAGTTAACTTAAGATTTGTATTATTACTATTATTAACAATTTAAAAGTTTCTAACATAATCTTCTGAAGGAGAAAGTCAAACCTTTTTGGCCAGTAACCAATAACACTAGAAATAATAGCCAAAAATTGAATAAATTGCTGAGATGGTGAAAGTTTTTTGAATGTTTTATTTTAAAAAGTAGGGGGGAAAAACAATTGAGTATAAATGAAGGAAGGTAAGTTTTTTTTATTTGGAGATGATAAATGAAAGACTAACTAGGCTATTGGACTTAGTTTAGGAATTCTGAAAATTCAAGCACAATATTTTAAAAACTGCAGAAAGAGCTGTACACTGTTTAAATATTATAGTTACCTGCAATAAGAAACACTTGTTTTTATAACTGATTAAATTTTCTGTAATTTTGGGAATATTAGTAATTATTTAGTGTGTATTGATTTTTTAATTCTGAGATCAAAATCTGTACAATTTTTTATTCAGGACTTTTTTCATAAAAATATTCAAGATAATATTTTCCTTCAAATTAAGTTTTCAAGCACATGATATGTGTTTTTCTCGATTTAGGTAGACAATTTTATAAGTGTCCAGAAATGTCTGATGATGTTAAATGTAATTTTTTCTTGTGGAAAGATGAAGAAGATACATCTCCAGCACAGAATTTCTCTTCAATTATTCCATCCAATCAACAGAACTCTTTTAGAAATGGGTAAGAAGAACTCTGTGTTGAATATTAAGACAGTGTAATTGATACAATTTTAACTGTAACATAATTTTTACTATAAGTATTAAATTATCCAAACGTCTGGATCGTTTTCTTTCTTTTTTTTTTCAGCAGAAGGTGCTGTTGTGTTATTGAAGTAAAAGAATGTAAACATTTGCCTCTATGCTACTTCCTTTGATAACTGACATATTTAACTTCATTTTAAAAATTGAAATGTAGTATGATGTGCTTAAAGAGTTTTCATTCAAACAAATTAAAAACTGAAGGCCCAACTGCATTTACATCATGTTTTCTTTCTTCTATATGTTGAAGAATATCTAGAGTTCATAAAACGCTTCAAAACATTTACAGTAATAAACCTTATAAGAATATTATTACAAGCATTGGTTCATATAATTCCATGTTAGTACTTCATACGTCAACAAAAACCTTTGATCTGGAGTGTCGTATAGGGACATTGCTAAGTCAACGCTAGTTTTTTTGCCATTCCTGGGGTCTTTGCAACTATCACTCTTTTTATCTCCCCCCCCCCTCGGCCCCCAAAAAAGCAGCGCATTCTTATGCAATATAAAAAATAGGAAAAATTTGGAGCATGCAAGAGAAAAAAAAAAAAACTTAGAGATTTATAAAGAGAAAACTATGTTGTTCTGCTTTTATTAATAGCCAAGAGGGGGAAAAAAGTTATGTTTCAAGTTTGTGTATTCTAAAGTGATTTTCAAAGACATTAAAGAAAAAATTATATTAATAATTGCTACACATAGTATGAAATTTACAATTTTTTAAAAAACATTCACATTACTGTCTTGCATTTTTGATGGATAATATTTTGAATAAATGTCAAAATTAACATATTTTTAGTAGTAATTTAAAATTAGTTTTACACTCTCTTTTAACAGTTTAGAATTTTTTAAAATGTAGTATTGCAACTTATACTACATCTTTAGTTCTATGCCCCCCCCCCCCCTCCCTCCGAAAAAAAAGAAACATCCATTGTTAAAAAAGAAAATGAAATTCCATTAATCTTATACTATTTTTAAAAAATAAGAAACTGTTTTCAGTAATAAATAAGGAAGATAAAACTTTGACTCGTGACTTAGCCTTTAGTCATGTGACCTGTATAAAGCGCCTTTTTATTTCAGGGTTCGTACTTCCTTAAAAAACCCTTAAGAAACCCTTAATTTCATCAAGCAAAATTAAGGTCCCTAAAAAACCCTTAAAAAGTCCTTAATTTTCTGAAAATTTCCTTAATATTTTAACCACTGTATCAAGTTTGGTCCCCTTTTTCTTATTTTTTTCGTTTTTTACCCCTTCAAATCTTTATAATCCGCGATATGTGCCGAAAACGTATGTTTTGGAGACATGCCGACCACGTTAAACACGTGCTTCGCCGAAAATTGCTTGCCTTGTTTGAGATTGCAATCTTTTTGCATCCTGCAAATATTTCAATCTTTTTAAATGTTGGAAGGTTTTTTTACAATATGCTACTTTATATCTGTTTATTTTTTTCATTATTTCAATAATATTTTTATTTCTTAAATTTATTTTAGAAAAAATGCAAAAGACTATCAAAAAAATATGGTCCAACTCCCAGTCTCTGATTGTATTTAAACTTGTCATGGTTACTATTTTTATGTATTTGAAAAAGCTTTCAATATATTTATGGTGAATCTCTAAAGGTTTTGGTTAGGCTTTACAGCCTGTAAAATTTTTTGGAATTTAAAGATTAAATAAAGCAACTTCAGTTTTTTTTTTTTTAAATCGTGAAATAATATGAAGTTTTTTAAACCAAACTATGAGTTCCATTGCAAGGAAAAAGGATAATCAATTATATATATATATATATATATATATATATACAGGGGTCGATCCAGCGCCAAATTGGGGCCGCTTTGCTGCCCCTTCACAAAATTCCGCATGGCAAAAGCGGCCCGATTCACAAAATTCCCCATCGCAAAAGCGGCCCCATTCACAAAATTTCCCATCGCAAAAGCGGCCCCATTCACAAAATTCCGCGTCGTAAAAGCAGCCCCTTCACAAAAATTTATAAAAAGGCAGCCTTTTCACAATATTTTTTAACCGCAAATGTGTACGCATCTACGCGGGAGCCTCTTCCACCTTCCCCCATCTTATCTTTTTGCTTGCTGCGTGAGGTGTTTTTGCTTGAGAGCGTCAGAGGGGGGACGGGAGAGGGACACTTGTGATTGGTAGCTTGTTTTCAGGAAAATCTTAAATTTTACTTTGATTACGCAATATATATCTTATACATATAAAATCTGAGTATCTATCTATCTATGTCCAAGCTTCTTCTCCCGAACGACAGTGAACTGACCATCAAACCAGGTATCGATGGATTCGTAATCCTCCCGTCTTCATGTTTGGCTATTTAACATAATTCTCCGATAATAATTAGCGGAGATATCAATTAAAAACTATTAATTATGACTCTTAGATTTCAAAATCAAATCCCTATTTTTAGAAGACTTTCCTCCATTTAAATTATTATTCAGTGCTTCATCTCAACTTTCCGCAACAATGCTTTTATTAAAATGTATGTGAGCGTGAAGAAAATCATTGAGATGAAAGATCTGTTGCCATTTTTTTTGCTCAGGTAAAATTCTTGTTTTTGTTTTGAGGCTTTTCCTGTAATCAGGGGATTTAAATTGTTTACTTTTTTGGGGGGTTTTCCGCAATCTGCCGCAAAACTACACTGACTTTTTTTTTTTTTTTTGGTTCAAGCCTGAGTGTTGAACTCGCGTCACTTGACATAACTTTTATTTTCGAGGTAGACCGTGCAAAGCCGGGCGACGCAGCTAGTTTAGTATTAATTTGTGTTGAGTTTCAAAATCCAATTCTAAAATAATTTTACTTAAAATAAAATTATTTTACATGCTGTTTTTATATTTTTATTTGTTTTGAAGATCTTGATTTCCTTACATCGGCCATGGTAAACGAATTTTTCGCATTTTTGATGTTTAGTGTACCTTGTTAAGAGGCAAACAAATAAAATTTCTTATATATTTATTAACATCATTAAATTGCAAAGTTTTAAACGAAATACCTACTCTGTAAGAACGTCAAAAGTCAAAAAATTAAACGCTGAATGCTGGTGCATTATTATTTTGGGTTTTAATTACTTTTAAGTTTTTCAAACACATACATGGAATCTTTAATGAGTATTTCACTTCTGTGTTAAGAAATATGTGATATCTTTGAGTCTGTTCATATTGTATTTATTAGGAGTTATCATTACGTTCAGCAGCATGTGCAATTTTCATTGCTCTTAAAGTACTTGAGAGGGGCAAACAGGAAATCTGTTGTGAGACTTTCACCTTAAGAAAGTGTGCCTTGCATATGTATATTTGTAAAAAGCAATAAATATAATGTATGTGTCAAATTACGAATTAAATGTTAAGGGTCTTACTTCCCCCCCCCTCCCCCAGCGCATTTTCTCTTGACAGCTTTCAGGTATTCTTCAAGAACTTGCAATCACCCCTGAAACCTGTCTAGGGCTTTTCTATAACGATACGACAGCTAAAAAGGCTTTAATATAATCTTTTCCAAGAAAAAAATCACGGGAAGGTCTTTTTTACAAAAATAAAGAAAATTCACAAAAATATTTTGCTTTTTCACAAAAATAACGAAATTTCACAAAAATATTTTGCCTTTTCACAAAATGGGGACCCAAAAAATAAAACCTGGATCGACCCCTGATATATATATATATATATATATTCAAATGTTTTTTTGTAAAAGAAATGTTAAACCCCCTCTCCCAATATATATATATATATATATATATATAAAAAATATTTATATTATTGAGTGATACAGCCAAGATTGAACTCTGGCTCCATCAACCGCTTTATTCAAGGACTCAGGAGTTAGAAATTGCTTTCTCTCTTTCAAAATTTAAATTTATATAGAAATAAACAAACTTGCGAGAAATAGTATGATATAGCAAATTTGTTCGAAATAGGATTTTAGTAACAATAACAGATCAAAAGCAATAATAACAAAACACTAGTTTAAATATCTTGAAGAAAAAAGATTTTAGTTATTTTCCTTCAATTTGCCTCTCATTCTAATCATGTATGCTAAATGATAATGCTTTAATATGCAACTAATTTTCTACAGCTATCCCCATTTTCCTAATCTTTTTTTATGACTGAAATTTGAGAATTAAATGTTATTTTTTAAGAACAATATGTGCTATCTATTATATTAATTACTACCCAATCATTTCAAGCCTAATTAATAAGGAAAAACGTATTATGTTTGAAACTGGTTAATTCGCCATTTTTTGTTGAATTTTGGAATGTCATGGACTCAAAGGGCACTCATGATCTCATCTCATTTCTGCTTGATTTTAAGAACTCTTTTTTTCTTGGGGGGGGGGGGGGGTTCTCCATTTTCCTCTTGGATCACTATGATGTGGAATTTTAAAATTTTATTCACTGATAATGGGACATCCCAGTTGATTGGGCCTCTCCCTGCTTTTTGGAAACTGATGCACTTGTGCATGTGTATATATATAATATGTGTATCATATACTTTGCCCCCCCCCCCCCCCCCGGAAAACTTTAAAATGGTATACGCAAAGCTATCTAGTTATTTTCCCGATAAGTCCTTTTTTTTGAGAGAGAGTCCTTAAAAAGTCCTTAATTTTTACTTTTAAAAATGAGTATGAACCCTGTATTTGCTCTCTTTAACAGTGAAATTAAAAGTTCCTACTGTGACTCCAAAATCTATGGTATCCTGCACAAAATCTGCATCAAAAGGAATGTTATTTAATCTTCGCTTAGAATTCAATAGATACATTGTGACAAGTTTTCAAACCTAATAAAAAGCTTCAGCTGAAAATCAAAAATAGGAGCAGTGTGTATTGGAGGATAAATTTCAAAACTTAACCCTTATGAAAATGTGCTGCAATTATATTTTAAGTTAGAAATGCTGGGCGGAATAAAATATCAACTTTTTTTATTAGGTGCTTTTCCTTTCAACAATGTATGAGTATTAATAAAATATTCTGATAAAAAATAAAACTATGTTTTAATCATGAAAATATCAGCAAGAATCTTACATTATATTCGCATATTAATGTATTTTGTTCTTTGAAAAAAACAGAAAAATCCTCATTCTATCAAATGTAAAATAATGCAGAATTTTGCCATTTTTCATTTTGTGTATTTTCATTCTTGGTCAAGTCTCAGTTTAAACAGAACTTTATATCCCATCCCTTGGGTCAACGAAAAAATATATTGTACTATTTTTTGAAAAAAAAGAAAGGGGAAAAATTTTGCCGGTTATGATAAGTAACACGAAAGGCCTATTTATTTGTGTTAGGTTGTGTAGGTACACTCCCAGACAGGGCCGATTCTAGCAGCACGTGGGCGGCCAAGAGCAAGGGGCGGCCGCTGGCCACATATAGTTAGCTCTATGAATTAAGCAAATTTCTCAAGAATTTTTAATAATGCAACTTGTAAGAAGTCAAATAAATATGTGTGATTTTTAAATGTTTTTTTGAAAAATCAAAGTAATTTCCGATTTTCCGACAGCATAGTATAGTTTAAGAAAAACAGAAAGTGAGTGCACAAGTGTGCTAAAATATTACCCTCCCCACTCTCTTTTCCTTGCTACCTAACACAACTAAAGATTAATTAAATTTGTTTATCATGCGTCAATTTTGAAAATTTTATGGGGGAGATAGCCCCCTCCCCTCTTGTCCTTTCTCTGATATCCCCGAAGACAGACTAAAATGCATTTTTATGACTAGTCATCATTTTTGGAATGTACTATTTTCTTCAAAGATACCTAAAACATATCTTGCTAGAATAAACTTTTCTTACTTTTTATAAATTCATCCTTCTGTTTTTTTCCCCCTTCAAACTTGATACAGAAACCTGAAGGAAGATGGATAAGGTTAAATATTAGTCAAAAATTGCAAAATGCTCTAGGGGGGGGGGGGCACATTTGGTTATTGCAAGCGGGCGTCCGGCACCATCAGGATCGGCCCTGCCAGAAACATTTTGGTAGTCGCTCGAGTACTTCTCATTAGTTGATTTGGGGACAAAGGAAAAAAAGAACATCTTATACAAGTTATTACTATTTTTTAAATGTTCTTAAAAACTTTTTAAAATTGCACAAAATACTAAAAAGTTTTTTTTTTTAATGTAAAATGGTTTTTTAGCTTAAATATGAGAGCTTCCTTTTTTTTCTATTGATAATCCTACCAAGAAAGAAGTTTGTTTTTATTTTTCATGTTTTAAATTGTTTAAAAGGGAAGTGGTGTGTAACAAATCCTGTTAAAAAAATTAATTTATGTGTGCATAAGCCGAATAAAATGTAAACTTATAATTTTAAGAGTCATTTTTCAAAAAAAAATTTATTTCAATATTTTTCTCCTTTCTTTGTAACTTGAAGTAATTTCAACTTCATTGTATTCATTGAACCTTTGAACATAAATTGAATGGTTCAACGCCTTTGATTTTGTCCATACTTTTTATTCAGAAGACATCCAAATGCTGCTGATTCATCTGACACTCCGACATGCAGGTGTCCCTTGGAGGCAAAAAAGTAAATATATTTCTGATATTTGCAATCCATTATTGTTTAAAACAATGTTTTTTAAATCTTTTTTTTTTTTTTTTTTTTTTGTATGTGTGTTTTGACAACACACAGAAAAATGAATAAATAAATAAATAAATTTATAAATAAATAATAATAATTTCAAGACTATATTTTAAAAGTCAGATTTAATGTGACCTTTCAAGTGAGTTGGCTTAATACAGCTTTTATTTATAGGCTGACTGTCATGAAGGATGGAGACAATAAAGGCAGACATTTCTATGCATGTCCAAAGCCAAGAGGGCAAGGTTGTGGCTTTTTTCAATGGGCTGATGAGAATGCCAATTCATCATCTTTTGGTCAACCATCTACTAGCAGTAATATATTTTCACATATTTGATAATTTTTTTAGAGCCTATCAGTAATAACTAATGCCTTAATGTAATTTAAATTGAGCATTGATAAGAATGTAATTGACAGTAAAAGAAAATAGTGCACATTTCTAAAGCGACTTTATTTGAGCTATTTTGCTTTCGTTATGCAAGTTCGTAACATATACACTACATAAATAAAATCCCATTTAAGTTTATATATACATTCAAGTCCATTTTTAAAGATTTAAAAATTCTATCATATTTTTGCTGTTTTGAAGTGAACTTGATATTTTTTGCTTTCTTTTTCTAAGTGGTAAAATATATTATTGTGAGATGAAGCTGTTTTGCCAAAGTGACCAGATTGTTCAATATGTTTATTTAGTTGTAGAATAACTTTTTGCACAAGTTATTATTATTTTTTTTTTTTACCTATTAAATTAGGAGAACATATGACAGAGTACATAGACAGCTAATAAATCTGCATCAGGGTTTCCACTACGGTCGCATTTCTCGCAAAATGCGAAAATACTATCTAAATTACAAAAATGAAGCGAATCATTTTCGCTTTTTTGCTCAAATGAAAAAGGCAAAGAAAAAAAAAATGAACGATCAAAAGAGCTCTTGTGATACTCAGCTTAATCTTTTCAGAAATCTTAGTAAAGATGCTTAAATTACTATTAAATACAACAATACTTAGTCTCAGTGAGCATAATGTCCCTCCAAACCATGCATCACTGGGGGGAGGGACTTGTATTTTCTAAGGGGTAAGCAAAATTCTAAATGTTTTTCATTTCAAATTAAATTTAAAATTTGGAGCTTAGTTTTCAACTGAAAATGAAATGATTTGAGGCATTTTTAGAAAGAAATACCTTCTCCTAATTAGCATATGGGGAAGATATTCATTAACTTTGGACACTTAAGCATTTTGCTACAGCTTTTTTCCTAATTTCAGCTTTTTTGCTAAAAAAAAACTTTTGAACTCGGCTTAAACCTGATCTGCATAACCTGTGAAAGGGAAATTTTAAGTTCTTGAAGAAAGGATAGATTTTTTTTTTCTTATTTCAGTAAGAATAATTTTACAATATTTCTATCTCTGGTAAGCAATATCACTTTTTAAAATTTTTTTATAAATTTAACATTTTATATCATGAATTCAGCGAAATCCCGTCATTTTAATGATGCTTTCAGAAATCTTACTCTTTGACATCTTATATTCGGATATAAAAATTCTCATTCATAATTGATGAGTAAAACAGGTTTATATAGGTCTGGGGAAAATTGAATCCTTTTAGAATATCCTGCATATGCCAGTTAATATCTGTCTATGTATATTTATTTGCATTTTTCATTTATTTAAAAAAAATGGGTTTTCTCTGGTTGACAGCTAACATTAAATTTTTATCAGGGGTGCAAATGGACTCAAGTAAAATTTTCTGAAGACTGTGAAATTTTCGGAAACTATGAGAAAGCTTGACACTCCCACCTATTCCCCCGCAAAAACTCTTCAAATATGTATACAAAATCATTGAAATCATAGGGAAAACATTTTAAAAGTTTTATTTTGATTTTGTTTCAGTTTTAGAATGTGTTGTCAGCCCAAAATTTTTGGAAACAGCAACCCAAAATTTTCTGAAATTTCAAAACCATTGCTTCGGTCACTTGTCTGGTCAGTGCTAATTCTATATTAGCTACCAATTAGTTTGTTGGCACTCTCGGCTTCCTTAGGAAGTTTTCCATCTCCAGCTCAGTAACTTCCTAAGTCGGGCTGATGCGTGCTAATAAGCACGAAACTGTAGCCCTCGGCTGGAATTGACTGAACTGGCGGTGTATTTCAAGTATTTCTGCCTTAGCCCTTGCTATAGGGCGGTAAATTACTGAATATGACATGAATAACTTTAGAATTTGTGCTTTCATGGAAAAGTTTGTCTTCTGTGCGCAAGAGAAACCACATGTTTCACTAAGTGCACCAAGACTATTTTCAAGGAGGGGATTTCTGGAAATTCCAACCGGAATCCTGCCTTAATGTTTAGCCTCTGTAATTAATGCTTAAACCTCTTATATCTGTTTTGACATGCTGAATTCTGGAGCTTTTCTTCAGAAAACTGTTTTAATTTTGATAAAAATCCTTCATATACATTTTCCACTGACATTAAAGTTAGGGTTCTGTTTATATTCATCTGAAAAAAAAGGAACATTTTCACCAATGTTATGAATATCAATATTTTCAGTGGCAGTCCTGCTGCTTTTTACAGTCACTATTCACTTTAAAACACTTTATTACTATTTGTTCATTTATTTTATGTAAAATATAAAAAAATTATATTCACTTTTTGTTTGTATTAAGTGGATGAAAGAAAGCTAATGAAAATAATATTTAGAGTTTAGAAAAAAAAAAAAAACAAAAACACGCCATATTTATTCTAGAAATTAAAATATATTTGTAAAAATTACTATATATTTTTCAATAAAAGTTTATTTTGCAGTGAATGGTGGTGCTAATGGATCACGCAGAAGACCGTCTGATTCAAATACTGCCGGGCCTAGTAGTAAAAGAAAATGTGGAATTTGTAGTCAAACAGGTATGTTTGAACTCTTGTATTTGTTGTTGAAGTTTTATTTATTTTTAATGCAAAATAAAATAAATACTATGAGCTCGATTGCCCAAATGACAGGTCTGCCCCCGCTTCCACGTTGAACTGAATAGCCCTTGGCAGGTGGAAAACGAAGTGTAATGCCGTATTTCCCACTTTGAGCTTGGTTATAACATTTCCTTTGAAAACGCACACTCAAAATTTTCATTGCTTTCAAAGGGCCGGGAATTACAAATGGTTATTTCATTTTAGTGCTCTTGAATGTATTTTTTTTTCCTTCAGAGAGTAGAGGTTTTTGAAATTCATTAATGTTTTTTTTTGGGGGGGGGGGGGGAGAAGATATAGTACCTCTTTAGCTTGCTTTTTTAATAGACATCCTTTACCACTTCAAATGAACACAATATAGTAAAAATAGTATTTTTAGTTGTTTAATTTTAAAGTGTTTTTATTATGCCAGAGAAATTCATTAAAAATAATATTAAAACTGAAAAAGCAAAGTTTAAGCAATAATGCATAAAATAATTTTAAAATCTGATGAAAAATTTTAGTGGGTTATTTGCTTTTGTTTCTTACCTGAAGTGAAAGTCAGCAGACAACTTACAATAGCTCAAAACGGTCAAACAGATTATCTTATTTTGAACATATGAGGAGAATTTGAATGCAACACTTTTTAAATTGTCGCAATCTGTATTGTTTAATATTAATTAATATGAAAGCTAGTTTTTTTTTATATATATATAAAGGCTGCACAAGAAACTCACAGAGGCTAAATGCTCCCCACCTCTGTCCTACATTAATCCGTACAAAACTGACAGATTTTCCCAAAACAAACTAACTTCATCAACAGGGTTCATACACTCCTTCAAAACTCCTTCATTTAGGAAATTTTTTGAAGGGCCCTTCAAACTCCTTCATTTTGGTTTTAACTCCTTCTTTTTTAATTCAAGACTACATAATCTTCCTCTATGACAGTAACTTAAAATACTTCAAACGACAACTTAACTTCGTCACAAGGGTGATTTTAATGTAGTAATTTCGTATATTTATATTTTTTATAAACATGTGATTTACAAATTGATCAAAGAAGTCATAAAAGTTTAAGGTGAAAATATTGTTAGATGACTAAGACATTTCATAAAAGAAGTAAAACATGGCTTAAATGGTGCTTGGCTATTTTTTCAAGTTTTATGATTATTGTGTTTCCTTTCACCACACTCTCAGTAGCAAAAGTCAGGTTGTCTAATTATTATTTAAATATTTAAAAATACATAAGTCATGTACTATATTAAGTGATTGTGTTTAAAAAAAAATTGTTTAGTAAATCTCAGTTACAATATCGTAAAAAGGTGCATCCACAAGTGATGTCATACATTGAGGGGGGAGACAGGTTCATGAAATTGTGACAAGGGGGAAGGACAGAGGGGGAAAAAGTGACATCACAGTTATTGTAACAATATATTTATAAAAATTATGACATGTGACAAGAGGAGGAGTAAGGTGAAGTGTGACAAAGGGGGAAAGGGATCAAATATGTTGAAAAAAGTGTGACATCATTTATAATGACAGCCATTAGTACTCCATTGCGTACAAACCCTGATCAAGCAAATCTTAGGATTTTAAAAAATGTTCAGGAAAATAATTTTTTGACTTTTTTTTTTTTGCTTTCAAAACAAACCTTTTTTTTTTCCATATTTTGTGTGTAGAAACATATGTACCAAAGAAACAAAAATCATTCACCCTCCAAACTCTATATCCTACACTTCTTGTACTGCAACCATGCAAATTACAAATAATTAATTTTAGGAAGTTCTTGTTTACATAATTGCTTTTCTGAAGCAAAATAATGACTTAATTAAAAATTAATTTGTTTCAAGAAATGAAGGATTAAGTGTTAAAGGCTTCAATGTATTTTTATTCTGATATCTTAATTTAGTTGAAAAATATGTTCATTGCATTTAAAATTATATTTATTATTTTTCAGGGCATAATAGAAAGAAATGTCCTCAAAACAGATGATGATTGCCCAAGATTTGATAATCGTATTTGACAAAAAATTCTATTTGTATATATGTAAAAATTTATTGATAAACATTTTTATTTTATATTACTCTTGTATTATGTATTATTTAAGTGTTTCCTATCTTGCTATAAAATCCTATAAATTTAAAACTGTATTTGGGATTAGTTATTATTGCTAATAGTGAAGTATTGCAAGAAATTCAAAACTGACGTTGTTCCAGTAATCAGAGCTTACTATGTATAGGTTTGGTTTATCAAATCTTAATTTTTATCACGAAAAATGAAGCTCTGAATTTACAAAATTCTTTTTACTTCTGTCATGAGGTACACATCCTCAGACTTGTATAATAATTTTAACTGAAAGACCAATTACCAATTTCGAAAGGAAAAGTCTATGAAGTAACCTGTATGGCTAACTGAAAATAATACTTCAAGGAGTTATGAACCATAAGAATTAAAGGGCATCCTTGATCCAAATTTGAGAGGATAATATTTATTAAACTGTTCTTCATTTAAACCCACAAATGTTAGATTGCCAGGATTTTTTTTTTTTTTTTTCAAATAAAAAATGACTTGATTTTTCAAACAGTGAGGAAATACTGAATAACATTTGGTTCATTTTGGTCCAATAACTTTTGACTATTTCTGATAACTACAAGTATGTATATGCCGTGAAGCTGCAAAAGCTTCTCACATTATCTTGGTGGAACGCATCTTTTTTTATTAATCAATTCCATAATAAATGGATCATTTAGTTTGTCCCATTCATGATAGTACACTTTAGAATTACTACAGGTCACACTTCGGAACTAAGTCAACAGTACTGATCGTTGGGTTAACCGGCAGAAGTTTGGGTAGGAAAAACTATTCCTTTGAAATTAAATCCTTCATTTTTCATGAATATTGGCTTACGAAGTGCTTTCAGTCGGTTCATGTTTTCACACCACGATCTCTTGAGTTGAACATTGTACAGAAGCAAGCCTATATGTATCAGCTTCATAAAGACAGCTGTCAAAATGTTTTGATTATGCGGCTTATGTGTGAACTTGACTATCAAAAAATATAATCAAGTCCTCCGATGGCTAAAACCGAAATTATTTTCCGAATAATCCATAAGAATATGAATTTTTTAAAGGGAGACTTTGCATCAGCTAATGAAAACAAATTCGAAAGGCATTAGTCCTGGATCACCGTTATGATGATGTTGGTGGTTATTTAAATTTGTGGCTCTCGACCTTTTCACTTCTAAGGACTACTTGCTACCCTCCCAAATCTGAAGCGGATCACATGCAATAGAAATAATATTTTCACAACAGTTATATTAGATGAAGTGAGATGAATCTAAAAGTTTTCTTTAATAAATTTAATTACCAACTATAAAAGTGATCTAGATTAATCTAGATCACTGTTCGCAGACCACAGGTTGAGAATTAGAATTAAATTAATTTCAATGTTGCTCTTTCAATAAGAATTTCTTACATATCGCAATATTGAATTAAAATTGAAAATGTTAAGCCATAATCAGCTTAAATCAAAATACATTAAGAATTTAGAATTTTGAAGATTAGGATTTTGAGGGGATCAGCTATCATTTAGTTATTTTAATCTTCAATAACTAATTTATAAGTGTTTCAGGCATGACATTCTCTCTTAGATCTGCAATTTTCTTCTTTTTTTTGCAGATTTTTTTTTTTGTGAAATTACTAATTTTGTTCTTTAGGAGGCTAGTGTTAAGAGAGGATATCTAATTAATAAATTTATCAAAAGAGATATTATGAAAAAAAAAAGAAAGAAATATGGTGTAGAGATGTGCTCTGTGAGTTGATCACTTTTTGCATTGTGTTCCAACAGCTCTTAAAAAAATTTTCTGAACAATTTTTTCATTGCCATTTGCATACTTTTTCCGCTTTAAAAAAATGCATTAACATCACATCTTATTTCTTGATATTTTTTAGCTGGTATGCTTATAATTGCAACTTCCTCTTTATTTAACACTCAAAAATGTTTATACTACTTTTAAAAAAATATTCTTGAGGAATGGGGTGGCAGAGTTGAAATGCAAGTATGTGGGCTTTGATAATAAATATTAGATAAGTTTAGTACAATATCCGTTTCAAATCAAATAATAGGGAAGTTTTCGATTTTTCAATTTTATTTTTATATGATAGAGTAACATGTATGAACATCATAGGTGAAATTTTTTTTGTGATACAATAAGAAGTTTTTTTTTTAAGCGCTTGTGACATCAAATGGCACAGGAAGTGACATGCGCTCTTCCGATACAGGAGAAGCCGAAGGGCATGACGAAACGTAAAAGGCTTATCTCCTCGCATTTTTTGGAACATTAAATCTCTCATCCTCTTGGAAATATTCGAATATCATCATCGATGTTACTTGATGAAGATTATTTAGATTGTGCTTTAACGAATCCGGCCTCCCAAGTGTGTTCAAAAGGATTATTGAATATCTAAAAAATAAAAATATCAGCATGCTCAAAATGTCCGTACGAAAACAAGGGATCTTCGGCGGAAGGCTGCCCATTAGTGCCCTGTGACGTAAGCTCGTGACTTTTCAGAAGAGCGCACTTTTGCGTGTGAATTTTTAAAATTTCATTAAAAATCAATCACGGTGTTTTAAAACTCGGCAATGGTGAATTTTTTTAGTTTTGAGGGACAATTAACAATATCCAATAATCAAAATATGAACATTTAATAGGTTGCAACTTCCCTATTGTTGTGAGTCTGAAGAACTTCATGCACAGGAAACCTTTTTGGAAATCGAAGAAGTAAAAAAAATTTAACAAACAATTTTCAGTTTTTTTAAAGAAAAATTAAAGTAAATGTGCATTATGAGCAGTAAGTAGAATTTATAAAAATGTGACATAACTGAATAAAATATGAAAATCAAAGTTTCATTTGTATCATCTCTTTGTCACGGTATTGTAGATTGCTAAAAGTAGTGAAGGATTGTCATAAATCACACAAAAAGTACAATAATTCAATAGGTTCAAATTTTTCTTTTAACCTTAGGCCTACACTTATAAAGATGAACCTCACCGATGTATAATTTATTTATTTTTAATTTTCTAAATAACATTTGAAACTATGAAAGAGAAGAAAAATACAGTGAAACTTCTCTGGAGCGACCACTCTCTGTTCCTGAAAAAAGTGGTTGTTAATGGAGGTTGGTCGCTCTTGGAGGTCATTTTCGGACATGCAAATATAGCACCATAGTTATTATTTACCTTCTTCTTGCAGTGTATTAACCAAGAACATTTTCATTATTTAAATAAAGAAACTTTTTTTTTATTTTAAATGTAAAATATACTTTTGACATGATTTTTCTATTTAAAAACTAATAGCTTTAAAACTCGCCTTTACATGTATAGCCTGGAGCAAAGGAGAGTCAAAGGGGACATGATTCAGTTATTTAAATTTATCAAAATGAAAGATGTAAATGGATTAAATTTTTGCGGGGAAAGCAGGACAAGGGGTCATTGTTTTAAGCTATTTAAATCTCAGGCTAACTTGGAAATCAGGAAAAACTACTACTTTAGCAGGGTCGTGGGCACTTGGAATAACTTACCGGAAGAGGCGGTAATGAGCAAGGGAGTGGATGGCTTTAAGAGGGCCTTTGATCTTCATTGGGGATTAATTAATTGACTAGGACCAGCCTAGCTGGGCCCAGAGCCTGTTGCTGGTCGTCACATTTGTATTTGTATATTTGCCTTAGATTCTTTGTTTTTCCCAAAACAACTTTAGTTTCTAGTTTATTTCTGCACTGCAAAAATAAATTAATGATGTGTCCTTATTATTAGTGCAAGATAAGATTATCTATTTTTGTTAGAGTTTAATGTTCTGACAGCTTTTTTTTTTACTGCTAATTTCCTTTCTAATTTTCTTTTCTTGTGTAAGTTCAAGACTTTAGCACTTTTCTCGAGCGTGAGATAGCTCGTTTTCTCGAAATTCTGACTGCGACGTATGGTATGGTGATGAAAAGCAGAATGCAAATTCACTGAAACCAACTCTTGAGCTTTCAAAGGCACTAAAAATAGATTTTGTCCACTCTGAATGCTCCCTTCTAACCCCCCTCTCCCGTAAGCAACCAAGAAATAACCTTCTAACAAAGTTCTATTCTTATCAACCTCCCTCAATGAAAGGTACACACTTGACTTGCCTTGAGATTTGAATGTGCCACCTTAGCTTCCCTAGGGTCAGAAAAACGCCTTCCTTTTTGTGACTGCAGATAGAGCAAAAAAGGAACACTTTTTGGACCCACTGGAGAATAGATTTTTATCCCTTATTCTCATTTCTTTCCACCTTTGTTAATATGAGAAAACTGTTCTGTGTCCATATGAACTTTATTTTCTATTGTCTCTCTCTTTTTGAGTTTTCTTTAACAAAAATTCCAGTATTTTTTTAATTTTGAGGTTTACGATTTGCTGGTCATTGTGAGAGGTTTCAATGGTGTTTCCCAGAGGTATTTTTACATTAGTCATATACGGGGGAAATTCGGTGCCTCAGAAAAGTGGTCGTTAATGGAGGTGGTCGCTATATAGAGGTGATTGTTCATAGAAGTTTCACTGTACAATCTAAAAATTGTTGTTGCTTTAAACAGAGCCGTAACATTGAATGTAACAGACCGCTCGTGTCTCGTGTCAACTTTGCAATCCATAGGTTTCACACTACTGTGTTAATAGTTGAAAAGAAAAATGACAAAAAATAAAATTGAAAAGGAATTAACTAGGGTGAAAAAAATCTACATTTGCAGATTTGTTGAAAAAACAAAAACATTAATGAGTTTATAAAAATGAAAGTTTAGCTCTATGTCAATTAAACGGAACAAAAAAACTAGAAAGCCGTTGTAGGCGAGACATTACGGAAATGAGTTTTGAACTGAACTTAATATCTGTAGGAGCTGATCAATTGCAAAAACTTGAAATTGCACCTCTTTGAAAGTGAAAAGAACAAATTTTGAAAAGATAACTACAAATTCAAGTGCTTTCTGGCTACTTAATATAAATTAGTTTAAAAAATTATTTCTTGTTTCGACTCCTTCTTTTTGAAAGTGCAATAAGGGATAAAATGTATTTTCAGTTTGGTTCGTCAGTTATGTAATTGGTCAGACTACCTGTTTGTAATTAAACAAAATTTTTCCGAAGAGTTCCTAAAATTTTGAAAAAGTCGACCGAGACCCCCGAGTTTTGTATTATGGAGAGCTAACTGGTAGTACAGTAAAACCTGTAAAGTTGACCACCTGTCTATGTTGACCACTTTTGTCAGGAACAGAATTAGCCCTATCTTATATAATGAAGGAAAACCTCTGTAACTTGACCACCTGCCTATCTTGACCACTAATGAACACCAAATTTGGTTTCGAGTATTGTAAAAAACCTTTTGTAAGTTGACCACTTGGTTTATTTTTTAAAATTTTATTTAGCAAATTATTTTTTTATAGCTTTACAAGAATATTTTTGGTACCAGACCAGCATTTTACCAACTAAATGAAACAGCAGCATAACTAAACCTCCTCTTGAGTTTGAGTAGATTAGATCATCATGGGATTTTAAATGTATATGCGCCCAATCCAAAGTTGCGGGTGTGACATTTACACTAACTAAATTAGTCATCAGCAAAAAAATTTTAGAGTATAGGTTTCAATTTCTATATTTTTCAATAAAGATCACTTGCAGGTACATTGATGCCAATTTGCAAGTTGATTGATATTTTATTTATTTTTTAAAAAATTAATTTCTACCCGTTGCGGGTGTGACATAAAAAGGACATGCATTTTCACCTTGCGATCAAAACACTCAAAACTCTGTGAATTATATCAACTGATCGAACTGGTTTTTTTTTATGTTAGACAGTAATACTTAACTAATTATTCTATACAAAAATTTAGATACTCACTCAATTAGTTTCACTGTAAAAAATATTCAAAGTTGCCGTTGCGGGTGTGACACCCCGTTGCGGGTGTGACTTGTGTGGCCAATAAAATAACAACATACACAAATAGTTAACAATCAGACATTTTATGATTAGCACAGTAATAAATAAGAGAAATTGCAAATAACTAAGGAAATTTTTTTACATAAATCTCATTTCCAATCTAGAATTGATGATTTCAAGGGGTGTTAGTTAGTTTTCTTATTACAACGTTCTGTTTCTCCCATGATATGTCTGACTGATTGGGCCAAATGTATACATCTTCTGAAGGTTTTTTTTCAAAGTATTCTACTTGTATGTCTTCTCCATCTATTTGCTTGATTTGACCATTTTTTTCCCTTTTTTTTTGAGGTAGAAAACAAAACTAATTCTACAAAATCTCCAATAGCATTTATATTACCAAGGGACATCGTTACCGACTGAGGCAGCAATGAAACTATCTTCAGTGCACTTTCTGTAGTTAGTGCCTGCCACTTGAATTGTACCCGTATCGATCGGTACAACATGGTGAACCGATTGTAAGTTTGGTACATCTTTGTACATGGCGGCAGCGTGCGTGAAGCATTTTTGCAACATCTTTTGTGATGTCGCTCTCCGCAGAATAAAGTACTCTGATTTTTTTAAGAGCCTTTTCTGCTCAAATGGAAAAATCCGATACAGAATTGACTGTTGCTCTACGCTGTAGAACGGCAAGTGAAACATTTTTTTTTTTTTTTGTTACCGCACCAACACCATCCACACCTCCTTATCTATGAGACCTTGCAAAGTATGATCAAGCAGTTTTAATGTTACAGTCTTTATGGTTGTATGACAACAGAAGATTGTACATGCATTACCAAAGGTTTGAGCTCTTCAAAAAATTCCCATCTACTCTGCTTCTACAGCTGGAGATGGTGTGGCCCCTTTTGTCGAAGATTTCTTTCTCTCTCTACACTTTCTCTGCCTCTCATTCTGGTTTTGCCTCAACATTTTCTTTTCTTTCATGGCCACAGATGTAATTTTTTAAAGTAGTTTCTTCGTAATTTCTATTCTTGCTTTGTTTCTTTCCCTTTCTTTTAGAAAATATTCCGAGTATTCAGCCGAGTTTACTTTCCATCTTTTTACAATGATTTCGGAATCTTTCAATGCTGTTCATTCTTCTGCAAAAAAAAAAAATGTTTAAAATGAATAAATATAGCACTACAAGTCCCAAAATATATTGTTGAACATGTTTTTTTTTTTTTTTTTTTGAAATTCTTTGAATTTTTTAACCCCAAATGAAATTAAAAACATTAAGTTTTGATTCATTTAAAACTTTAACTGACAGAATTTCATACAATTTTTTTTTAATAAATATTTTAATAAAAGTTTCATTACTATTTTTATTTCTTTATATTTATTTTGAATTTGAAGTAAAAAATAATCTATCCCTAATGTTACATTATTTGTTTTAAAAAGTAAAGGGAGAAAAAGTCAAATGCTGAAAGCAAAATTATACATTTTTATACATATTAAAAAAGATAAAATATTGTTTTGGTTTTTTAAAGTTTAAAAAAAATAAAATAAAATAAAATAAATCTTATCTTATTGAATAGTTGCCTTAATCATAAATCAAGAAGTACAAAAATGTTTCTTAGAAGAACCAATAATATAGAACACCAAACTAAATAAATCAACTGCACACACTCTAAAGATACTAATTTTAAATTAACTGGGGTCTAGACAAATAAGTCAAAGGCCAAAGGTTAGGTCAAAGGTTAAAACATTAGTGCTGTCATCTACATACATTCCAGAATTACATTTGTGTTTAATTTAAAAAGATGTTGCGGGTGTGACTTTAACTAAATGTCACACCCGCAACAGGAACATGTCACACCCGCAACGCTTAATAACTCCAATTAAAACATTAATTAATTTTTTTTCTGTTTGTTACTCAAAGTACTTTAGTAAGCTATTTTAGAATACAAAGTTTCAAAACTTTTAGGCAAATAAATTTTTCTGTGGAAATATAAATGCATTTTTTTGTTGCGGGTGTGACACAATAATTATGAATAATTAAATATGCTTACCTTTTGTAGTGAAGATTAGTAGACATTTCTCTTCAGGAAAAAACTGTTGCTAATGAATGTCAGATTATGTGTGGAACTTTATAGATTTCTAGAATTATTTGTTCCGCTGTAATAGACCATGCAACATAAGCAGTTTCGGTGCAGTCTAGTTCGCACTGATATAGTTCCACTTTAGTAATTAAAATAAGAATGTTAATGACATAAATGAAATTTTTTTTCAATAAAATATGAAATAGTATACTTTTAACAGTGTGTATGCAAAATTTCAACCATATTGAATGAAATTTGAATTTTCATCCTCATGTCCACTTTTTTTTGGATTGGGCGTATGAGAAAAAAAAATAAAGCGAAATATTTGTAATTTTTGATTAGCTATGAATTTTTAGGAACTATTAATATCAAATGAGTAACTTTTCATAAACAATAAGACTTTTTTTTTGATCAATTTACTGAACTTTTAAATTTGCATGACACATTATATGTCATTCTGGGAAAATAATCCCAAAAAATATTTGAATAACATTTTAAATTATTGTTTCAAAGCAACGCTAAACAATGAAAGTGAGTTGAACAGGAAGAATAAGTGTCAATTAGCCAAAAAATGAATACATGGTGCAAGAAATGACAAAAAAAAAAATCATTACCCCCTTTATAAGTTGACCACCAAAGTACTGCACCGCAAGTGGTCAACTTACACAGGTTTCACTGTATACAGTTTGAGCTATTGCAGCAAATGTGTCAAGTAGATTTAGTAAACTCTGCAGTATCAAGAAAACAAAAAACTTCTTACTAATCTGGCTGCTTTTCTTTGTGGGAAACTTTCTTAAATGTTTTTCAGAAAAACTTTTAGTGGAGTTCGCCTTGGTATCTGTAATAACTGAAATAAAGAAAACTGATAGTTATCTGTGAATTTGCATTCAATTGATTCATCATTTTCCATGCAATCAGTATTTTACTGCATTCTGATTAACCTGGTCAGTAGAGGCTAGATAAGTTCCTCACCATGATTCCAGATTGATTCCTTATCACCTAAATGTATGAATACTTGACTATGCAATTTCTTACCAAATTGAATCTATTTAATTTGGTATGGTATTTGGCATGCGAAACAGATTCAGGAATTAATAGATGGCACTGCATTTCGAACATGAGCAAGCTTACTTCTTATTCCCCTCTATATTTAGGAATTTCCAAGACTTATAGCCCCAACTCAAAAAAAAAGAAGAAAAAAAGTGCATCTTGCGATATTTGGCTTGTTTCTCCAAATTTGTTCATTCAAATTATTTTTTTATTCATCAATTTCAATGAAAGTAATGTAGAGAAAGTATTTTTGAGCATGAAAATGCAGCACTTTCATGTCACCACAATTGCATAAGTTTTCAATTTTTAAATTGATTTCGGAGTTTAGACATTTCAATTTAGTAATGTTCTGCAGGGGGAAAGCCTTCTCATCTTCCCTTAACACCCCTAAAATTTGATTTTTAAGGCAGAAGAAATATTTCAGGACAGTTCTCACGAAATGCCCACCTCCCTCTATTCTCTGAAGTCACTAAGAACTCCCTAAAATTACGTTTTTTTAAGGACTTCTAATTTTTATTTACTTGTAACTGTTTTTCGAGGGAGGGCTTTTTGAAACTTCCTTGATTTTGTCTTTGACTTCACACATCGGAGCTTCTAGCCTCTTCCAAGAAACAATCCTGGGTGCCCCCCTGAATGAATTTAGTTATCCGCAGTTACCTTCCCACCCTATTCCGCAGATAATCGGGAGTTTACTGTATAAAGTTAAAATGCATGTAAGTACCTTTATATGAGTTGTTATACTACTTTGTTTCTCCCATAGAACTTGAATAAAACACTGTGGGCAAGTAAAAAACAGTGTTGTTTAATGAATTCCAAAGTTCAATTAAACATCACTTATGAATGATAGATTTTTAAAGAATATACAGTCGGACCTCCATATATCAAAGTAGCAAATTGCCGGAAAAAATTTCGATTTATAGAAATTTCGATATATGGAAACGATCTTATTTTATCATCCTAAGTATCCTAAAACATTAAAATAAAAGCTAATTTTCGTGCATGAAACCCAATTTATAATTTATACGAGTATGGGATTAAATGAAAGTTGATGATTAAAAAATTAACAGAAATTACATTTTTACGCCAACCATACATCTTCATATTCTTCGGCAATTCAACTTGATCGCAACATTAGGGGATTTTCGTTTTGACAATGTGATCGAGAGAAAAGTAAAAAATCAATCTACTTAACTTGAATGATTTTTACTGAAGCTAAGAAGACTAGAAATGATAATCAACAAACAAAAGGGATAATTTGAAAATGATTTTACAGTGTTACTGGTTACAGCTGAGATTTGAAATAAACTTTAGGGAATTTAAGAACTTCATAACAGAACAATGACTTAACTACACACCCTTCAACCCCAGATTTCTTATGAGTTCCGTAGCAACCTTTAGTGAACGTAATTTTCTCCTCTAACCTTCATTTTTCATGAGACAAAACAGTCTAAAATGAAAAACAAAATCTATGAATGTCTCGAAATTTTTTTCGATATATAGAGATTTATTCGATATATAGAAACAATTTTTCTATATAATGAATGTAGAAATTTGCTGGGATTTCGATATACAGAAAATTTCGATGTGTGGAAGTTCGATATATGGAGGTTCGACTGTACATAAATTTAAGACATCAACGAGTAAGGTTTCTAAAAGTTTCATGAAAATCTGAGAAGTCAAGTTGAGAATTTTTTCGTTGATTTGACCAGCGCCAGATTTGGAAGTGTGGAGGCCCCAGGGCAACGAAGGAGGGGAGGCCCTTAATCAGGGTTCAAAAAGATTATCATATTTTCGAAAATATCCGATACTTAGATATACATCCGAATATTTCGATACATATATGTATATATCCAATATTTTCGACTCGTGAAAGTTAGGATATTTTGTAAAAATTTTATTGTGGAGGCCCAGGGGCAGTCGCCCTGCCCTTAATCCGGCCCTGGATTTGACACAGGATGACACAAATCCTTAATAAATAAGGCCTTTGATTAATTTTTAGGGCTTTTGACTACAAAATATGGCCTTTAGAGGGCCCGTGGGAACCCTTTGTCTACTATTATATAGACAGCTAAAAAAACTGAAAATTTTTTAATAAAATGTATTTTTCCATATAAAAAAATAAATATTGTTTAAAGACAACCTTCATAAAATTAATTATTATAAGCAAAGTTTAAGAATTCTTTGCACTAAAAGGCAAAATATTTGGTAATGTTTGAAATTTTTTCTTCAATTTCAATGATTATAAAATTATTAATCAGTTACCGCTTGCCTGAGAGAATAAGACAATAGAAAATTACTTGAATAAATCACAATTTTATGATATTTTTAAACATCTTGGGTTTGTAAGTAAGATAAATTCAAGATTCTTTATTTATGACATTATTACGATTATTAGTTATCAAACCATATGTTGGGACAGAAATTAACTATCCATTTATGCAGTACTGCAAATAAATATAAACCAGTAGCCATTTACTATACTTATTTCTTACTTTTGAATCAAATGAATATATTTTAATCAAATATTCATTAAATATCTAATTCTTAACAAAATTCCTATGAGTCTTTTTTATCAGGAAGTAACCCTCCCAGTTTCAGATCTAGGGGGAACATTAAAAAACACTATGTAAACAGGACACCTAAATTCAAAAAAAATATGTAAACTTCCCCAAAGCAGAATACTTTACGATGTTCTGCAACGTAAAATTATTTGACCAAAATTGTTCTGCAAGTACTTCAAGCATTGTGCTCGAAAAAACGTGACATTTACTGCAAATTGGTTGCCAAAAAGCAAAATCGTTTCATATCGGAGTTTTTTTTTTTTTTTTTTAACTGGACTGTGGCTATTTATTTCTGTGGAAATGAGATATTTCTGGAAACATTACTGCTTTCAACCAAATGACAAATGAAAGAGCACTGAATTTGTTGATGATAAAAACTACAAAATCAAGAAAACTTTAACTAGATGTTAAACTTAAACCGATTTGCGATTCCCCAAAAATAGTTTATATGCTTTCTAAAATGCATAGACAGAGCAAAGATACAAAATTTTATAAAAATCCGAACCCAGGGATGTCAAACCACATTTTTTAAATTAATTTTACATGCCATGAAGGAGCAATTAAAATAATTTTACTAAATAAGGAAATTACTGCAATAATAAATAAAATGAGTCGAGTTTGGGTTGCATGTAATAAAAGACTTCAAAACTTTTTAATAATTGAAATATTTTCTGGATGCAACGGGATTGAAATCTCAAACAAGACACGCAATTTCCAGGGATGGACGTGTTCAATGTTGGCATGTTTCCAAAACATACGTGTATGGCAGAAATTGCAGTGGATGAAGATCGATTGTGAAATTCCTACAAAGTACTTATCGACTGCCAAATTATTGTAATTTGCGAGAGTTTTAGATTTTCTTCTAATTTTAAGAAATCTGCAGGATTTCTGCAAAATTCAAGCTTGAGTTGGAAGATATTTGTAGAAAATCTTCAATTTCTAGATTTTCTGCGCTGCAGTTTCTGCAGATTTTCGACACCGCGGTTTCTGCGGATTTTCGGCTCCGCGGTTTCTCTACATTTTCTGCAGGAAATTTGTCAGTTTTCCTCTCACATTTGAACAGAATTGTTCTGCAGCTGTGGCATCTGTTCTGCGACATACGTCGCAAATTTAGTAGTATTCTGCTTTGGGGGTAAATTTAGATTGTTATTTTTGCCAGTTATTCAAATCCTAAGACATGTAAGTAATCTATTTCAATGCCAGTTCTTACTTTTTGCACATTCCAGAACCTCAAAAAACCCTTGAAGCACAAGTCAAATATCCGAGTTTTTACCCGTCGTATATTCCAGAACCTCAATGAATCTCACACATGTCAAATACGAAATACAAAAAAATTCAAAATATCAAAACATCTAAGATTAAATGCAGTTGTATATATATATATATATAATGCAAATCTACTATTAAGGAACCTGAAAAATTGAAATTTTCTCTTAATCACAGAATCTTAACATATTATAATTTCACCAAGAAAGAATTTTTTTTTCTCCAAAAGTAGATCAAATAATTATACTTATTACCTCATACTTCAGAAATAACAAAGATGTCTTATTACAAATTTTATTAAAACTTAATGATCCAGCAACAATGAACAAGGGATATGAAATTGAATAATATGGCATTTATTCTTCTTTAACCTCAATTTTGATTTTTTTCCCTGATTCAACATCTTCGGTGCTGTCATCAAATTTCCTTTTCTTTGACTTCTTTTCTGACTGAGGTGTTAGGAAAGAATCATCGGATGCATTATACTGGAACACCTTGCTTTTATTTTCATATTTCTCATGCCTAGCTTTTGCCTTGCCAGTTCCACTGATCCTGGTCGTCTTTCCCTCCTCCAGACGTTTCAATGCACGTTCAAGAGAAGCCCGATGATCCATACCAATGTCAATTTCTTCTTCACCGAATGCGTCCACTCTCGAAGCCAAAGCGGTCTTAGCCGCAAGCATGCGGGACATCTTTCCTTTCAATGCTGTGTTGCTCTGGCCGATGAGTTGCGCATGGTATATAAGACCATACTTTGGCGTATCATGTCTCGCCTTCAATGCTCGGAACAGTGCTTTCTCGGCTCCGAGAATCTGGACTGTTGAAGCAGGATGTTTAGCCAAATTCATGAGAGACCCAGCATGGGATATCAACCTCGCTCCGACCATTTCACCGACAAGGTATGTGACATTTGGAGCAATAGCCGCCATTCGGTTCTTCAAATAATCGTACAATTTCGCTCTGCACTCTTGCATCTGGAGAACTTCTTCACACAAACTTTTAATGTTGATTAAATCTTCCTCTAAAATCTCAGTTCCCATGGATATTTCGGCCATTTCTTTCACTTTCTGCTCGTCTTCTTCGCTGAGAAGATCTGAAAGGTCCACCTGTGAGGCATTCTCTCGGAAGCCCAGAGCGAGCACAGTCTTGATGTATAACTGATTGTCCGATATAATTTTTGACAGTTCAGGAAAATGCCATCCATACCACTCCTTGCAGCGCATGACGTAGTTGTTGAGTTCTTTATCCAAATCGTCCAGTGCAGAAACAGCCTCAATCACCATTTTGTCAATTTTATCGGGACTGAACTTAAACTTGTAACGCGACAGTCCATGAGCTACGCCAAGAGACATGGCAGTGAGTTCTTTTTGGGGTAATCCCTCGATCAAACTATCAAGATGTAAACGAATGCATCGCATCAATTCTTGAATGTTAGAATTGGATACACAGTTAATATTCAATTTAGAATTGATCGCGGTACCTAATTTGGCATCAGCTACTGCTAATTCTTCTTGTGGTTCATCAACAAATAGTTTTTTGAGAACTTTCTTTAACTTCTTACTCATTTTTCCTTTGAACGTTGCTGACGCCGATTCCAAGGCATCTTCCATACTCTGAAACTTTTCAAAATGTTTCAGCATTAAAAGCTTCTGACATTTCTCTGCTGATTCGAACTCTTTGTACAGATTTTCGGACTTTTTTAGCTTCTTTTCTTTCAAAAGTTTAAAAACGGCATAGCCGCCTGACGTTTCAAATAGAACCAACATAATTACTTATTATTGTAGCACGTATCCTCAAAAACGGCGTGGTTTACAAACGTAAAAAAACATGGAAACCGGGAAATATGAAGTTGAGTTGTCTTTGTTTACAGATTTGGTTCAAGTCAATAATTGCAGAGTTAAAAAACTACGGAGATAATGGTAATTTCGGTTAAGATTATTTTCCGAAGCACGAATTCAAACTGACGTTATGAAAATACACTTATATTTCAACATAATAAAATATGGAATGAAAATCGAAGAGTTTAAAATATAAAGAAGTGAATTTCACGATTGCTTACTGGACACAAACATCCCAAGCCTCTTCCAACTGTCACGTGATATTGCAACACTATGTTTTGCGGTAAATGATTTTTTTTTTCGCATGACGTCATGCGGGTATTAATCGCCGCTGAGGGCACTGTTAAGAGCACTGGCTTTGTACTTTGATTCAATGATCAATGTATTCCAGTAGTATTCCTTTTTTTTCTGTATGAAAAGTTATAAGGAGCATTTTAATTCTCTTTTACTCAATTAATACCTAACGTATTTAATGACAATATTTATTTTCCAAAAAATTACTATAAGTAGACTTGGCTGACCATTGCTCAACCCCTTGTATTTTGAAAAAAATCAATGAAAGAGAGACATTTTCACTAAATGTTTTTGACAAAAAGTCATCATTAATGTTTGTTGGTAATTCCAAAATGCCCGTAGTAACAATTTCAGCTTCAATATGTTCATGGCTATTTTTTGTTCGTGAGGATGGACCACAGTCATATCGTAACTTCTACACAAATTTTTAATTTCGCTCCCACAATTCTTATGCGGGATTCAAAGTATTCAATCTGGTTTTTTTTTTCGATTTTTTTTTTTTTTTGGGGTTTAAAATGTTGGTTAAAACCCAATTAATAATGTGAAGCAGCATAAATCCCCCCTAGCATGTTTTTAAATTACTCTTTTATGGAATGAGTTATATTCTTTGGGAATAAAATTAATTTTTGAAACTAGTTCTTTTTGGGAAGCAGATATGTCTCACCGTTTCATTGGAAACTATTTGAATTTTATACCTATACGAAAAGCGAGAAGCATAAATGGCTAAATCTCAGTACGTGATAAGGGCATTGGTGATTAGTGATAGTCTCATTTTTATTAGCTGACACGTTACCGCGCATATTATCAAGCGTTTCTGTGTAGTTTGATTGATTTATTTATTTTTGAGCTAAAAGGGTAGCCATGATACCCAAAAAGCCCCCCTCCCCCCGGAACCCCCCCCCCCTCCAGAATTCACATTTGAATTTTGACATCTTGAATTCAAATAATCTTTTTCGCAATCACGAATTACAATAGGCCCCCTACTCGTTTAGTTTTTTTTCTCTACAAATTGAATGGAATGGAAGTGGCCCAAAATTTTGCACCCGTCATATTATGACCGGTGGTTTCCTAGAATAGGTAATACGAGGCATATCCATAAAAAACGAAATTGTGATTAGGAAGCGGCAATAAAGTTAAAATTTATCTGACCGATATACACCAGTACACTTACCATAAATATTATATATAGCGAATAGCGTTATGTTTTTTTATTTCTTATAAATCTTAAATGATGGGAATCAATTTTATGGAATTTTTGTATTCAGATGAAATTTTGCTTTTTGGGATCATCTATGTTGATGTTTTTCCTGAAAAAACGTAATTTTACAACCCTTCGCCCCCTTATATTTAAAGTAAAATTTGCTGAAGTTAAACCTTGAATAAACGCAAACGATTTGTAACCATGCCCATGAAAAATCAGAGTAACATCAACTTTGGCCAAGTTAGGCTAATAAGCAATTCATGATTGCTCAAAAAAAAAAAAAAAAAAAAAAAAAACATTCGTTTAGGACATTGAGTTTTGAGCGGCACTAGCAGTAGGAGTTTGTGGGGCCATTGTACAGTGTCGTCGGCAGATCCGCATTTTGAGAAAGTGCCCCGTGTGTGCAATTGAAAGAGGGGGGGGGGGGGGCAAGCCGAAATTCTTGCACCGGGAGGTAACTTTTTGGAGGAGGAAAATTCACCTCCATACCATTGAAACACGATGTAAAAACTTGTAGGAAGATCGATAGAGTGGCAGTTTTAAGTTTTTGCTCAGTGCAGAAGTTTTCAGAAAAATCGTTGATTCGGTTCTGCTAAACGGTCGCACAGTTTTGACTTGCCTGGGTCGCCATTAGCACTTGGCATAATTTGACGTAACTCAACGCTGCAAATAGCTGGCCCCTCAGGGATGGACTGACCCACCTGGACAAGTCCCAGAACGTCCTCCCAACTGGCGCCCTCAATCTCCTTTTAGTTTCTGCAGTTTTTTCTTTTTTTAGAAAACGCTGTTTTAAAAACATTAAAAAAAATTAATTTGAATTCTAATATTTTTTATTCAAATTAGGTTTTTCGCAATCACAAGTTGCGACAGGACCCTACTCATTGGAGTTGTTGTTTCTACAAACTGCTCCTGTCCCCCAAACCTGACACTTCTCCTGGGCGGTTATGTGTGTAGGCGCTTGTGCATGTGTAGGCTTGTGTGTGCGTAGACCTGTGCATGCACGTAGGCGTGTGTGTCTGTGTGTGTGTGTGTAGGCGCACGTGCATGTGTAGGCTTGTGTGTGCATAGACTTGTGTATGCACGTAGGCGTGTGTGCAGGACATGGACGCCACCGACCAGGAGAAGCAGATTTCAGGGGACATTGCTCAGGACTGGATGAGCCGCGCCTGCAGAGGGCGGTAGACGGGAGTGCTGCAGAGGGAGGCGGGGGAAAATAAAATCAGCGTAACGTCAAGGACAGTCAAATAAAAACACTAAGCAATCATAATTGCTCAAAAAAAAGTAAAATAAATAAATAAATAAAAATAAAAAATAAAATAAAAAATGAGTTAATTAAAATGTTACATTATTTATTTTCTCCTTCCGACATGGCTTACAATTTTCAGAGAGAAACTGCTTTTCAAAAAGAGAGATTCTTTCAAACGATATTCTACCCAAAAGGATGTAAGAAAAGCGGAGGTCAATAATAACCACCGGTTGCAGAGAAGTGACCATCTTCCCACCTGATGCATACAATGCTCCTTGGCTTCGTCTGTATCTACTTTTGGTCACAAGCTATTCTAACTCTTTACTCTCTCCCCCTCCCCCAGCTCATTTAATCTTCTAAAAACACTGTGCGGCAAAAAATGCTTCTGATATAATTATTGCATTCTTTAAAAAAAAAAAAATAACCCTCTGAATCCAAATATGGCCACCCCCTACACGTCCCTCTTTTTGGAAATGGCTCCCCCAAATTTTTTTCAGTTTTCAACAGTTTCATACAGTATTTTTTTCTTCCTCTAGTTGAAGCCTGATTGTTGAATATGCGTCACTTGACATAACTTTTATTTTCGTGGCAGACCGTGCAAAGCCGGGCAACGCAGCTAATAGATGAATAAATATAAATATCAAATGAATTACTTTCTGATAAATTAAAATTTTCACAAACAAGAATTTCTGTTTTGAAGAACTATTCTTTTTTTTTTTTTTTATAGATAAGATAAGATAAGATTTATTAACAAAACAAAATACACATACATAACAGTAAGCAAAATAAAATAAAGTAAAGTTAGAAAACTTACAAATTATAAAACATAAATTACAAACGTCATAAGAAAACATTAAGAAAATCTTGACATATGTTGTCTGTATCATGTTGACTATAGTTCAACATGAGTTAAAAGTAGTAAATTCAACCCTAAAGAGCGCCAAAGGCACTGTCCGCAGTGTTTTTTGATTGGTTTAGTATGGAGTACAAACACAAATATGTATTAACAGTAATATTTATAAATTAATTTTACACAGAACAATTATTGGACTGTTTGACTCCAGAAAAAAAAACACATTAACTCGCATTGAAACATTCAATAGTATAAAAAATACAATACAAAATACCCCACGGTTGGCAAATCAGTATATTTTATCAGCTAAAAGTTAATTATTGATAAAATGTCGTTATTTTGTATATATTCATTGACAACTTGTTTATATTTTTTGAAGTTCTTCTCGTAATAATTTTTTCCTTTATTTTTTATTCGTAATTATTTTTTCACTAGTTCTTTTTAATTATTCCAATATAATTTCACATTAGAAAAAAAAAATCCTTTTCATTAAACTTAGTCTCACATTCAATCAATGACAAAATCTTCAGGTTTTACCTTAATGCCTTAATCTATGACACTGGGATTCTTTTTATTGCTTCAAAATCATGTCGGCAACGTATCCCCCGTTCAAATCACTACTTTCAAAAGAATCTTGTGCCTTATAAAACATCGCAAAAGAAACAAATACCGAACGAAATAATGTGTTTTATATTCATCTATGAAGATTGACTCTTGTGTTCAAAAAAAAAAAAAAAAAAAATCACATTGATTTTAAAAAAAAAAGCAATTTCCGCTTCGAGGCTGTTTACAAATGATATCACACTTTTTTTTTGAGCAATCACGATTGCTTATTGCTTTCATTTGACTGTTTTGATGTGCTATCATTTTATTTTCCCGTCAGCACCCTCTGCAGCTTCACCGTCGGCCGGCTCCTCACGATGCTGCTCCTATAGCGAAAGCCGTCTCCAGGTTGCATCCATATCCTACACACGCACGCATACACAGGCCCGGACTGGCCAGGTCGGCTAGTCGGCGATCGCCGAGGGCCCCCAAGCTAGGAAGGGCCCCCAAATGAAGCGAAAAAAAAAAAAATCTGTAGCAAAAAATTATTTTACAATTCTTTGATTTCCTTGTAACTATTTCAATCTGTTTCCTTATACGTTTTTCCAGGATCAGGGCCTGAATACTGACCAACTAGGCTGTGGTATAGGGCCCTTGCCTTTTAGGGGCCCCCCAATGGCTAAAGTTGTCTTAGCTAATGACTAAAAGTAAGATTTGACTGCATAGTGGCCCAAAATATCTTTGCTTAGAACCTTCCTATATCTTAATCAGGTCCTGCCCGGGATACTTTTGATCACTCTTTCTAGTTTTATACAAATAGCACATTGGGCCTAATTAAAGCCAGGTAGGGCCCCGGGGTAAACATTAATTTTAGGTTAAGGACCCCTAGGGCTTTAATTTAGGAATCGCCTTCGGGCTCCAACAGAAATGTTCAGCCTCCCTGCAAAAAATCATCAGGGTCCCTAACCGCCCACTGAATTGCCCTCCCTTCCCCCGCCCCCTCTCAAAAAAAAGTTAAACGAGTGGTTGTTGTTTGTTTTTGTATGCTTCAATATTTCTACCTAAATTTTGAACTCATTTATTTAAATATTTTTACAAGTTTATTATTATTTTAAGGTTTTGAATAGTTATGTGGGACTTTAAATCCTGATTTTTTGGATGATCATTTTATTTATAAGTTATATAAGCAAGTAAACAAGTTTCTCATGACTTAACAGTATTCTAATTATAACTGTTCTCCTCTGTAAATCTTGGTTTTGAAAAAAGTATTCACGTTGTATGGAATTCATATTGGTTTGGTAAATAATTTCGCTTTTCGTTCTGTATTTCTTAAAAGTTTGAGACATGTTTTTTCGATTTGAGGGTTTTCTTTCAAATGTTTTATTTTCTGTTGTCTGCTTGAAATTTTCGTTGAATTCGTTTTTGTCTCATTAATTAGTTGTATTTCATTTATGTTGATTTTGGCGGTATTTAAAGTTCTGTTCTGTGGTGAACCGAAATTCACAGAATTTTTGTTAACCTGAACTGGTCAAAACATTTTTTCGTGAAAATACTTCGACCAGTTTTCAAGGCATTTTCAGTTAATTTTTGAATGCTTTGAAGCCGTTAAGCATTTCTTCGTTTTTTCACAGTATCACTTATTCACGGTTGTTACGAATAATATGAACAAATTCGTGAATTTTTGACATTTCGTATTAACCGAGTTCAACTGTATTAACAAAGATCTATTTTAAAGTGTGGAATTTCAGAAGGAATACATAAAGGTATTTTTGAATTTCATTTTATTCCTCTATTAACCGGGATTAGAGATGTTATGTGCCTTTTATATAAGTTGAGAAACAAAACATTAACATCAATCTTTTGATCAAGTTAAATTTTTGTTTTCATCCCTATAGAACTGATGAGACTATCATTAAGAGATTCAGGGGTGCCCAGCCCCCCCAAGAGCAAGGGCGCACCTCCCTAAATATCACAAAGACCACCCCCAAAGCAAGACCCACTCCCAGAACAGTGAAAAATACCTCTCAAAACACCCCCCCCCCCTAAAAAAAAACTTTTAGTGGCGCAGTCTGTGCCATGACCCCCCCCCCAGGTGGGCACCCCTGAAGAGAAATTTTAAAACTTTGCGGATATTTCATGCTTTCCGTACATATATTTTTTTATATTACAGACTGAATAGGATATAAAGTAAAAACTGAACGGGCATGAAGACAGCACTACATGATTGTAAGCTATAAGATACGAATTTGTAACTCAATAAAAAATTAAAATAGTTATTTACAAAACGATGCTAAAAAGTTTTGAGACAGTTTGGAGCGAAAGAAGCATCAGGGCACGTTTAGAAGCAAGCCACAGTTTAAGAACGTGCTTAAAGGTGCTCAGACGTCGACGCGTAAACTTGCTCCGTTGCCAAGCTTGGATTTATTTTTAACGTGCAAAAAAAGTTAATAACATTTCAGTTCGTACAAATACAATTCTCAAAAAAGGATAAAATTCTGCTAATTTTTATATATTTGTTCTTTCTTAACTAAATATTATTTATTCAATAAGTTTCAAAACGTTCAACTCAAAATTTTCTCGACTTGATAGAAAACCGATAATTCTTTCGGCATGCTAGATCGAAGCTCGATTGATGCACAAAACCTTGTGAGGATATTTGCTAGGGAGCAGCATCAATCTGTTATGACTGTTGGCTCTCCAGTTATATCAGGGCCGGATTACTAAATAGGCAAAGTAGGCAGTTGCCTATTGGCCCCGAGGTTCTGAAGGGTCCCGGAGAAATCTTAAAGTTGAAAATATGTAAGAAAAAAGTTCCCTCTTCGTCAAAACTATTAAAGTTACAAAAAGCAATTTAAGGATGCCTTATAGTCACCTTTTTAAAACTTCAATAGTTGAAAAAAGTTCTCTTTTCGAGATTCCAACAAATAAAATTTTAACCAACAATCAGGTCGCTAAGTGCCTTTCTCCAAGTTTTTGTAGAATCAATAAGATGAGATAAGACAAGAACTGTGGAATATGGGTATAAATGGCCGTGTGAAAAAAACTGGAACACAAGAGAAATGCAGGTGTAATAAAAATTAGAGTAATCAAACTTAATGACTTGTTCAAGACCCAATGAATTCATGTAGATTGCTTTAGTACCCCATCTCCTTTGGCTTAAATCAGTAAATAAATGGGAAAATACATAAATTTAACTTTAGTTTTATTACTTAACGTATCCAAAAAGAAAAAGCAAAAAGCAGTTTTTGAAACAATAATTTTCTTACATTTTCGGGGGAAGGGCCCCCAGAACCCCCACATCAGGGGGCCCCTTTCCAGTACCTAGCCGACAACCCCAAAAGGAGCCAGTCCGGGCCTGCGCATAAATACACAACTACACACACACATATACACACAAACACATATATCTACACATACATGCACAAACACATACACACACGCATAAATGCAGACACACACAAACACAAACACACAACTACCCACACATTCATGCCTGCACACAGACACAAACACACATGCCTACACACACATACACATCCCCTACACACAAACATATCCCCCCCCACACACAAACACACTCGTGATTGCGAAAAAACATAATTTGAATTAAAGATGACAAAATTCAAATTAATTTTTTCTTTTTAAATTTATGATCCTCTCCTCCCAGTGCCGGATTTAGACTTAACGGGGCCCTAAGCTATTTCAGGTATGGGGCCCCTTTTGTAGTTTGAACAACGTTTCTCTCGGTGGTGTAAGAGGCATTTTTCAAAATTCCCGCCCCACCCCCTTTACTATGTCTCTTTTCTCTGATACATAGAGAAATACTTTTAATTTGTTTATCGTGTTTTAATGTGTTTTCCCCTGATGGCCTATTTGAATTGACCTTAAGAAGAAAAATGGTATCAAGATAGGACTCCCCCTTTCAGTGGAGTAGAGAATGTTCCCAATTGTAGGGGGCCCGGGGGTCTCTCCCCCGAAGGAAATTTTGAAAAATAGAAATAAAATTAAGCATTTTGAAGCCGTATAAGATGTAGTTGGAACTGAAAAAACATCAGGACAGAAATATGCAAACAAAACTTTTTTAAAGTTACATACTCTTTCGAAAATTAAGAGAACGCGCAATAAAAAATGCTTTTGATTCGACAAATCAATGACAGCAGTTGACAGAGAGAAAGAGCGCTGGAAGAGAAAAGACAATGCATTATTACTTGCTCACATTGGCTTTCGATACAATTAGTTTTTAATCACCCCTCCAACCGACTGAAAAATACGATAATGAATAAAATATAAAATGATCAATAGTAAAAAATGCTTTCAAAAAAACGGCCCACAGTTGTAGAAAATATGAAACAAGAGAGTAACATACTGCCCATTTGAACAATTCATAATGTATACACCTGATAAGAAATAAAATTGGAGCCCATTTTGCTTAGGATTTTCAAAGACTTATCTAATTATCTTCAAGGACTCTAGAACAATAAAAATTATTTAAAGCACTTCATTTGTACGCTCCAATCTCTGATATTTTAGTACGTGAATGTAAATTTTTGCTGTCCAGTTCCAACATTGTAAGAAAAGCTATTTTAAATTTAAAAGAAAACGAGCTGTTGTGTGCATCACATGATTTCCTTTTACTCCAATTCAATGTAATCTCCCCAATACTGGCAATTTTAATGTGATTTAATAGTTTACTCTCTAAATATCACCAACAGTGGCCAAATTGAAATCAGATTATTAAAAAAATAATGATAAAAAAATAGTTTCAAAAAATCGCCAAATTAGTCTTCAAGTTGGCGAAAAAACTTAGCGACCAAATTACTGGCGATATATAGCCAAGTGTCCGCTAAATTATAACGCCACTTGAGTTTACATCAAAATTAACAATAATCCCCGTCCCCAAAGAAAGGGGCAAAAGATCGTTTCAGAACCACCCGAATGGAACCAAAAGGAGATGTGCACAACTAGACCCCACTAAAAGTTTACGTACCAAATTTCAACATTCTAGGACATACCGTTCTTGAGTTATGCGACATACATACGCACATACGTACATACAGACGTCACGAGAAAACTCGTTGCAATTAAGTCGGGAAACGTCAAAATGGATATTTCATGTGTCTATATGTTCTTAAGCACTTATCTACGTGTGGTCGAATCGAAAAAAAAAAAAAAAATTAACATTTTTTCGGGGGTGAGTAAAATGGAAATTATGGTCGATTTTAGACTGAAAATTTTTTTGCGAATACAATACTTCCTTTTTTGATCTTCACACTTCGTAAGTTGAAATTTTTGAAGTAATAACAATTTTTATTGTTGCATATGTTTAAGATAAGGTTATAATCTGCACCAATTCTTTCAAATACAATTTACTGATACAGTATGTGAAGTAAGCTACATTGATGTTGAATGCTAATGCTACACAAATATGGCTTAAGTACTCCAATAGTCCCAGGACCTTCCTGATGGCATCCCTGAATACTCAGGACATACATATCATACTTATACAGCTGAATTCGCTTATTACGAGCCCTGATTCTAACGATGGATGCTAAGTCTGTGGGATTATAACTCGCTTGTAACGAACAAACCCAGTTTTAAGTGAGTAATACTTTTGAGATTCATTAAATTTCTATTGACTTTCAGCTGAGTTTATCTTTAATTGAAAAATTCCTTTAACATTTCGACGTCAACCAAAAGTTAGTGATGAATTGTAGAGTAGAGAAGCATTTGAAAATTAATATTTGTTGCGCCCTGAAAAAACTTTTTGGGACGGCGTAAATTCTCAGTTGGTCGTATGAAGCTCCAAATTTTGCAGAATGATAAGATACGGGTATGCACACACAGGGGCGGATACAGAAAAATCTTTTGGATGGGGCTCGTGAAATTGAATAGCACCCTTTCCCATACAAGGTTTTCATGACTTTTATTTTTAAGTGTTTTTTTTTTTTTTGAGCAATCACACCGATTGCTTATTGTTCTCACTTGACTGTTTTTGATGTTCCTTTGATTTTTCCCACCGCCACCCTCCGCACCATCACCGTCGACGGGCTCCTCACGCTGCTGCTCCTATAGCGAAAGCCGTCTCCAGGTTGAATCCATGTCCTACACACACGCGCATATGTACACGCACCTACATACACATACACCTACACACATACACAAACACACATACAAACACATAACACACACGCATACATACAGACACCCACACATACACACACACACAAAACACACACACACACACAACTACCCACACATTCATGCCTGCACACAGACACAAACATATATGCCTACACACACATACACATACCCCCCACCACACACACAAACACACATGCCTACACACACATACACATAACCCGTACACACAAACACATATCCCCAGACACAAACACACACGCCTACATACACACACTCGTGATTGCGAGAAACATAATTTGAATTCAAGATGTCAAAATACAAATTAATTCTTTTTTTTAAAGAATCCCTTCAGGTCTATGAATCTACTTTTAAAAAAGGACATAAATATTAAGTACAAAGGGTTTCCACTCTTCCAGAAGATTAAAAAATAGGGCCTTTATATGCCTCTTTTCCGGAATGTTTTTACCGTTTTGGTCCACTTCACGCCAGGGGTGCAACAAGAAAATTTTCATGGTGGAAAGAGTTTCGCTTAAAAAACATACATAGACACATTTTTAGTCTTTGCCCGTTTATTAAGAGTCGAAGGGTTCGTCAAATCCTAAAAAGTAGAACCTTTTGTTAATTTTTAGGGATTTTGACTGCTAAATATGACTTTCAAAGGAGCCCCCTACAAACTACTTGAAAATAGGGCATTTAGTGTTTGACCGCGGATTGTATGTAATTTGGCAATCTGCCAAGTAAAGACTATTCCATCTGAATTAATATAGCAGGGGAGAAAGGAAAATAACGATGGGATTTTGATGCACGCTTTTTATAATGTAACTAGTGCCTTATTCATTTATTGCATTCTCTAAAATAAAATAAGGGAAAACAAAAATAGTTACCTTGGAAACAACAAAAAGAAAAGAAAATATTTTCACTTTGTTCAGGAACGTAAAAGCAAAATGGTAAGCTCAAAACTTTGTTGTGAATAAATAAATCAATTAATTTTTGCCTTGAGAATATACATCGAATATACTTTAGATTAAAAAAATGTTGCCTGTAAGCAAATTTTCATTTTTACAAAACTATGCCTTAATAATAGAAGGCAAAAGTGCACATCTGTAGCAAATCAACTAACACCCCTATAAACTAATATATATGTTCATTTCCGCCTGTAAACCGGATATCAGCCTTTCCATGTAATCGATGGTCAAACTGTATTACTTTTGAGGGCCCGTGATAACCCTGTAATATCACCGAGATGCTGTACAATGAGCGGTTTTAATTAGGAACATTATCATAATGATTATAACAGCGGGCAATGTTATTAAATAACCCATACCCCATTTCAGTTTTTATGAATTAATTTATATTTTAACTGTAAAATACTATATGACTCAGAAAATCATAGCTTCATAACATATAAGTTTTATTGAAGAATTCAGAAACTAGAAATACATGAAATACACCGCCAGCTCAGTCATTTCCAGCCGAGGACTGCAGTTTCGTGCTTATTAGCACTCATCAGCCCGGCATAGGAAAGTGACTGAGCTGGAGATGGAAAACCTCTTATGGAAGCCAAGAGGGCCAAACAAACTGGTAGCTAATGTAGAATTAGCACAGACCAGCCGAGTGACCGAAGCAATGGTTCGGTTCAACTCGAAAATTGATGGAAATGACTGAGCTGGAGGTGTATTTCATGTATTTCTGCTTTAGTCCTGGCTATTGGGCGATAATTTACTGAATAATTCAGAAACTACTTCTGTGTGAATTTCAAAGCAGTTGCCGATTTGTTTGTCAAGCCATGTTAAAGTTGAGGTAACATTTTGATACTACATGCCAATTCCATTAATATCATGGTTTTGACAAGAAACTACCATATGATTTCTTTCATTTTGCCTTTTTTATAAGCTGTAAAAAAAATCTATTATTTCGCAAATAGCTTCTTGGATTGAAATGAATCTCCTAGGCACACCTACATATTTAAAAATAAATGTTAATTATTGGGTGAATTCCAGGAAAAAGGGGACGTGACACTTGAATTTTAAAAATTAATATTCTGTCAGTTGCCATGTACCATTCCTTCAGAACTAAATGAGTTTCTTGAATCTTTATCAGTTTTTCCCAAATACTTTGATGACTTTTAGAAAACCAAGTGCAAAATCAAGATTTCTCTTTGTTTTTTTACAGAGCAAAGAATCTCTTTTTGTTACATAATGTAACTTCAATAAACTTCTTATCAGCATATAATATTTAGCTTAACTTTTATCTTTTGAAAATCTAGTTAAACCTTTTGGTAAGTAATTTAAAATTCTTTTTTTTTTCAACCATGAAATAGGTTTTTTACTAAGGTGACAATTTGATGTCCTTCCGTTACCTAAATACTACTTCTCAGCTAGTTCACAAAGAATCTACTGTGTATAGAAACTTTTTTATGCAAAGCAGAATTATGTCCCTTGTCAAGGAGGCATAGTTGGAATTTTAATATAGATTTAATTTATATGGTTTTTAATGGCAACGGAAGGACAAAAAAATACGGTAACTGAAGGACATTTAACTATAAGCTGGTGCAGGGTAAAATTTTAGAATGCTAGTACAAAACAAACTAGTCACATTTAAAACATATATAAGTAATATTTGTACAAAAATTATGTGTGCTTCATTTAAAAATTTAAATTTTATTTAATTAAAAAAAAAACTTTTGGTGATTTTATTTCTTCTATTGTATGAGATGAAAATCATAGAAACTACACTCAAAAGCTCCTGAGAATGTGAAAATCATTTTGGTATGACATGTTTGTGATATGAAAAGTCAATTCAAGCAGAAACATTTGCTTAAAAACTTGAAAATTATATTGGAACAGTACAATATTGACTGCTTTCATATTTGTTGCCACAAGTTGCAGGAAAGGACTGTTGAGAGCATTGATTTAACAGTTAAACGTACTGCGAAGAGATCAGTAAATTCATAGATCAACTTTCAAGAAGATAGAGAAAATCCAAAAATATCCATTTTTCATCCTGACACACAAAATATGCGCTATTTGAATTTAAGAACATTTTCCCGAGCAAAATTATCATAACATGGAAGAGTAAATTACCAAAGTATCATAGCGTGGAACCGTAACAGTTCGGCCGATTTTCATGAAATTTGGCAAAGTTAGTTTGTAGCATGAGAGTGTGCACCTCGAAGCGATTTTTTGAAAATTCGACGTGGTTCTTTTTCTATTTCAATTTTAAGAACAAAAATATCATAAGATGGACGAGTAAATTACAAAATTATCATAACGTGGAACCGTAACATGGGCACAAGCCAATTGACGAGATACGAAATTATCATAACGTGGAACCGTAACATGGATACAAGCAAATTGGCAAAAAATTCATCATACATTATTTGTAAACATACAGGCGAACCAAAGGACCTTTTAATTTTTTCTGCTACTGGCAAAGCCGTGCGGGTGCCACTAGTTATTGAATATAGTAAATACTTCAGCAAATTGAAGAGATTTCACTTCAAAGTCAACAGACAGAATTTGAAAGTCAATAAATAATGTTGAACATAATGATACAGCTGAATCAAAAACACCAAACCATAAGAATATGCCAAAGGATTGATTAACGTTTGGACAAGTTTTGCTAGTTGGATGGAAGGGAAAGAAATAAACAAAGAGCAATGTTGCACAGGTACTTCATATAGAAGATGAAGGAACAGAAGTATCTTGTTTGAGAATGCTTAATAATGTGGGAATGATCTTCGTGTTTACTGAGAAAGAAGATAAATTTTCGATGGATTATAATAAAATTATTGAGTATTTAAAGAATTCAGAATTGTCACAGTTGACTCAGGCATTAGATATCATTGTTTCAGACTGCTGTGTTAGCTGAATAAATGTTTGTAAATTGAAATTTATTAAGTTTGTTTTGGACTTCTTGTCCTTCCGTTACTGTCCTTCCGTTACCCTTAAAAAATACATAATTTATACGCTTAAAATAATTATTTTTTAAAACTGGAGGTGAAATTGTTATGATTGAACACTAATGTATGTGCTCTAATTTATACACAATTTTAATTTTTATAGTTTAGCTATTTTTTTGGGGAGAACATGGTGGCTTAAAAATCATGCCGTAAAAATGTCCTTTCGTTACCGTTTTTTTTTAAATTTGATTTTTTAAAAAAAATTACTAACAAAAACTTCTTAGCTTTGGCTTTTTTAGCAACTTACCATGATGTGTATAAAAGTCTATGCATCAGTTTTTGAGAAATAGGTATTTTTATATGCTGCATCGATTTTTTTGTAAAAACTTTTCATAGGTTAGCTGAACTTTTGGGGAGAATATGACAGCGTGAAAATCATGTCTCAAAAATGTCCCTCCGTTACTGTTTATTAAATTTGATTAAAAAAAAAAGTTACTGATAAAAAATTCTTGGCTTTGGCTCTTTTTAGCAACTTACCATGATGTGTATAAAAGTCTATGCATCAGTTTTTGAGAAATAGGTATTTTTATATGCTGCATCGATTTTTTTGTAAAAACTTTTCATAGGTTAGCTGAACTTTTGGGGAGAATATGACAGCGTGAAAATCATGTCTCAAAAATGTCCCTCCGTTATTGTTTATTAAATTTGATTAAAAAAAAAGTTACTGATAAAAAATTCTTGACTTTGGCTCTTTTTAGCAACTTACTATCATGTGTATAAAAGTCTATGCATCAGTTTTTGAAAAAATATGTATTTTGATATGCTCACACACAAAAATAAATCTTTTTTTTTTTTTGTGTAAAACTGTCCTTCCGTTACCGCTGGAATTCACCATTGGTTCTATCAAAGAATAATTAATGGACGAATCGCGATATTACGTTCTCTTGAATTCGAAACCAGTTAGTTATATAATGTGCTCTGCCACTCTGGCTTCTGATTTCAGTATTACTTCTTCAGCAAACAAAAATGCTGTCGTTTGTTAAAGAAGTTTTTTGTTTTGTGTTTTTTTTAAATAACTATAAAAAATATGCTATAGAGAAGTCAAATTAAAAATAGTTCATTATATAGTTAAATTAATTCATCCTTTTTTTAGGGGGGGGAGGCTGCCCCCCTTAAAATCTGTTACTGTGCACACACATACGTAAGTACATCTTATGAAAATGGGCATATGGGGATAAAATAATTGCAGTATTTCAATAATGTCCCCAAATTTGCCGAACCGTCAGATGTAAAGTTGTCAGATGTAAACTTGAACTATCCTCATCAGAATCGATAGCTTTTGATGTGCGGAAAAACTTCAAGCGTTTTTACTTTCTTCTATATCTAATATATAGAAGAAAGTATTGGATTCGTGCAAATTTTCGAATTTCGAATTTTGACGGATTCGAACGTTTTGAGGTGTGCTGAGTCCATTTCGACTATTTTTGGAAAATGTCTGTCTGTCTGTGTGTATGTGTGTGTGTATGTGTTATCTGCAAGTAGCCCTTAGTGGGTATAAGAGCTGATTTTATTTTGGTGTCAACAGCTAAAAAGGGGATAGCGCAATCGCCCGTTCTTTTTTTCCATTGTGAGTACCCTATCTCAAGAAGTAATGCTACGTTCTGGTTGAAATTTGGAATATATGTGAATCCATACGTAAACAGGCTTTGGTTCAATTTTGACGCCAATCGCTCCAAGAGGTGTAGATTTTTTTTTTTTTTTTTGCGAATAAAAATAGCTTTATTAATGCAACAATAAGAAAGATAAATCGAAATAGATTGTCGTCTGCGTATTTCTCGTGATTTTAATTGTATGGAAATGATCGGAAATATTATCTCAATGATTTAAAATTTTTAACTGTTGCCATCTTATGTTTGTTAATAAATAAAATATTTGTAATTAATTCAAGTAAGGCTTTTAAAGTAACTTTCCATTTTCGCTCTTTGTTTTGTTTTTACAATAATTCAGACATTGGGATGGTCGTCAAGTTTTTGCATGTGTAATTTTGTTTTTGTTAGGAATATTGTTTCCTCGTCAAGCATGGGGAGGGATCAGAAAAAGGAAAAATATAGAAGAAAGTTTCGTGATAGCCACAACATACTAGTTAGCTGTTGACACCAAAATAAAATCAGCTTTTATACCCACTAAGGGCTACTTGCCGATAAATTTTTCTTTCATTCCGTTCATTATTTCTTGAGATACAGCAGTCACAATTGACGACAAAAAACGTTCTATAGCTCAACCCCCGTTTGAGTTATTGACACCATAATTGAATCAGCACCTGTTTCTGTTACTGGCAACATATGGACCAAATTTTGTTTGATTCCGCCAGTTACTTCCTGAGGAATAGCAATCACGCGTAACTCAAAAAACGGCCCATTGCTCCACCCCCCTTGGAGGAATTCGCGCCAAAAACCAATGGGCACAAGTTCACATAGGGGCACATATGTGTACCAAGTTTCGTTCGATTTCATGCGGTAGTTTTTGCTGTAGAGCGGCCACAAAAAACTGGTCACACACAGACGTGACACACATACATACACACACACATACATATATACACACATACATACATACACACACACACACAGACAGACAGACATTTTCCAAAAATAGTCGAAATGAACTCAGCACACCTCAAAACGTTCGAATCCGTCAAAATTCGAAATTCGAAAATTTGCACGAATCCAATACTTTCTTCTATATATTAGATATAGAAGAAAGTAAAAAGGGGGTAGCGCAATCGCCCGTTCTTTTTTTCCATTGTGAGTGCTCTATCTCAAAAAGTAATGCTACCTTCTGGTTGAAATTTGGAATATATGTGAATCCATATGTAAACCGGCTTTGGTTCAATTTTGGCGCCAATCGCGTCAAGAGGTACTAATTTATTTTTATTATCATTATTTTTTAGCGAATAAAAATAGCTTTATTAGTGCAACAATAAGTAAGATAAATCGTAATAGATTGTCGTCTGCTTATTTCTCGTGATTTTAATTGTATGGAAATGATCGGAAATATTATTTCAATGATTTAAAATTTTTCACTGTTGCCATCTTATGTTTGTTAACAAATAAAATATTTGTAATTTATTCAAGCAAGGCTTTTAAAATAACTTTCAATTTTCGCTCTTTGCTTTGCTTTTGCAATAATGCAGACATTGGGATGGTCGTCAAGTTTTTTCATGTGTAATTTTGTTTTTGTTGGGAATATTGCTTCCTCGTCAAGCATGGGGAGGGATCAGAAAAAAAAAAAGAAAAATATAGAAGAAAGTTTCGTGATGGCCACAACATACTAGTTTGAAGCTGGGGATGCAAATCATGACGATGCTTTTTGGGTCGTGAGACACAAGAGAATAGAGATACCAGAATAGGGACAATAAGACAGTTCGAAGCAAATTATCCAATGTCTTTGATACTGTACAGAAATAAAGAAGCAAGTATGCCTGAACTTTTATGATTTTTTTCACCACCCCGTTGTTTTACGAGTACTCGATTATAACAAGCAAATATCGCGGTCTTTTTTCACTTCCTTTTACAAAAAGGGAAGTATTGTATTCGCGAAAAAATTTTCACTCAAAATTCGGCCTTAATTTCCATTTTGCTCACCCCCGAATGAATGTTGAGTTTATTTTTCAACCCAACCGCGGATAAGAGCCTTAGAACGTCTAAACACACGAAATAACCATTTTGACATTCCCCGAGTTAATTTCAGCGACTTTTCTCATGACGTCCATATGTACGTATGTATGTGCGTATATGCGCATGTATGTCGCATAACTCAAGAACGGTATGTCCTAGAAAGTTGAAATTTGGTACGTAGATTCCTAGTGGGGTCTAGTTGCGCACCTTCCTTTTTGGTTGCATTCGAATTCTCCGAAGGGGGGTCTTTTGCCCATTTTTTGGGGAAAATCATTGTTGATTTCGATGTAAAATCAAGTGGTGTTATAATTTGGTAGATACTTGGCGATACATCGCCAGTCTTTTGGTCGCCAAGTTTTGTCGCCAACTGAACGACAAATTTGGCGATTTTTTTTAAAAATCTGGTTTGAATTTGGCCACTGATGATGATATTTAGAGAGTAAACTATTGAACCACATTAAAATTGCTAATAATCGGAAAGTGACATTGAAATTGAAGTAAAAAGGAAGTCATGTGATGCACACATCAGCTCGTTCACACTTGTTACAGGTGACTTCGACTGTAATAAGTGAACTATTTTTAAGGGAAGAATAAATAGCTGCAAACCAGTATTCAGGGGCGGATACAAGGGGAGAATCATATAGTCCTCCTCTCTAAACAGTCGACGATATTACCCTTTCACCATAATTGCATATGATCATTAATTCAATAACTGCATACAACATGGATGAATGCAGGATATCGTGCAAATATATTATTTCACATCGTGTTCAAATACTTTATGAATGATATATGTAATCTTTTTTACTTACTAATTATTTGTTTTAGTAAATATTTGAAGTAAGATTTCCTTGCATTGCTTTTGAAATTACCTAATGCAGTCCAAATTAGGAGCTTTATTCCTGGCCGATTTAGTATTTCTTATTGACACCCAAACAGTTTCAGAAAATGTTCATACCCAAAACTCTATACTTTGCTGCATGCACCCCCCCCCCCCCCCCCCATAAAATGTTAGGCTTTATCAGGGGCGGACTGGCCCGCCAGTAAATCGCCCCGCAGGACAATGCGCCCTCCCACCTATGCACCCTTGCGCCTTCAAGCCTGAACGCCTTTTTATATTTTCATTTATTTATTTTTTTGGTGCAATTTTTTTTTTGCACGCTCACAAACCTGTAAGACTTCACTTTGATTTTTTCCCTTTTGTTTAAACTCGTAAACCTGAGTACCATCGGTTTATCTTTTTTTTGAGCAATCACGATTGCTTATTGTTCTCATTTGACTGTTTTTGGCGTGCTATCATTTTATTTTCCCACCGCCACCCTCCAAACCATCACCGTCGATCGGCTCCTCACGATGCTGCTCCTATAGCGAAAACCGTCTCCAGGTGGCATCCATGTCCTACATACACACGCATACATACACAACTACACACATACACACACGCACACACACAAACACATACACACATACACAAACACACACATACACAAATACATACACACACCTACCCACACATTCATGATTGCACACAGACACAAACACATATGCCTACACACACATACACATACCCCCCCACACACAAACACACATTCATACACACAACTACCCATACACTTATGTCAGCACACAGACACAAACACACATGCCTACACACACATACACATCCCCCTACACACAAATACACATACCCCCCACACACAAACACACGCGCCTACATAAACACACTCGTGATTGCGAAAAACATAACTTGAATTCAAGATGTCAAAATTCAAATTAATTTTTTCTTTTTTGTTTTTTGCTTTTCTTTTCTTTTTTTTCAATTGCACCTTTTTTTATTGCACCTTTTTTTGCGCCCTTAGAGGACAAGGTGGCACACTCTTGCGGATCCCAATTTGTCGCTGGGCCGTCCCAGCTAGCATGGCTGCCATATCATACATATTGTTTCAGTTGTGTAGAATCAATTGTGATCGTTGCAATATTTTTGACACTTGAAGATAAAATTTCTGCATTGCAATTAGTTGATAGACTAAATAACTCTCTAACTAACTAAAATAACTCTGACTATAACTAAAAATAATTCTCCTGAAACGTTATAACGATTAAAGTTTTGATATAAAAGAATTGTTTATCGTATAGACCTTGTATTCTATCCAAAAAGAAAAGAATTTGCCTTGAATAGAAAAATCCGTTCTTAACTATACTTTTTGTTAGACATTTTGTCCTTAGCTAGGGTAGTTATCTCTTTTAGTTCCAACTATTTTACTTTAATCAAACCTTATGGAAAACATAATGCTTGCCCCATTAATGAAGGAGACACATAATATCTGCAACCGAAGGATAACACGAAAATTATCGTTTTGTTTCCTTAATCGAAACAACTTCAACCGCAACTTCCTTTCCTAATAAAAATTCACGCCCGGGTTCGTCTGTTCCAAAAGAACGCCTTGAGACACTCGCATAAAATATCTACTGTAAAAGGCGCCTCAAGAACACGATTTTGAATTAAAAGTGATGAGCACTTGATTAGGTGTTCAACGTCCTTGCTTGTAAAGAAATTTTCAATCTAGATTCGCCCATAAGCGTCAAATCCCCCCCCCCCAATAGATCTGCAGATAATATGAAGTTCTGCTTTCTACCGTAAGAGGCGCTTTTGTTGCTGTTATTTTTTCAAGGCTTACCTTCGCGCTCGAATGCGTCTCTTTTAAATGGTTATAATCTTCTAAGTGCAAAACTCATGTTCTTCCCTTTGAATATTTCTATGTAACTGAATAAATCTAGAAGTCATGGCCCTGCTTTGTTCAGGTTACGCTCATGTGCTTGGTGCTGAATTTCTTGACTGCAAAGGAAAAGGGGATTTGCCTCCTGAGTCTACAATAATAAAAGAAGAAAAGGGAAAGAAAATGAAAAGATCTTTTATTCGAAAAAACTTGTTCCGACACCGTAAGTAGTTTAATTTGAGGGTGCATATCGCCTTTGAGAATCTTTTATTTTGTTCAGAGCCATTTCCACTATTAATTAATGTTATTTCAGTGAACTATGACGCTTTTGATCTTCTTGTTTTGGAGGGTTTAATTTATAACAGACTAGCTGCGTTGCCCGGCTTTGCCCGGTCTACCTTGAAAATAAAAATTGTGTCAAGTGACGTATATTCAACAATCAGGCGTAAAACATAAATTTAAAAAAACATCATGTTTTCCTTTCCAAACAATGACGACAGATATTAAAATACTTCTAAGAAATTAAATCCAGAAAGATGGATTTAAAATGCGTAACCATGGAAACACAACATAAAATAAGTTTAAGGAATTCAAATGCGAAAGAAAATGGTTCACAATTTGAATGGAATCGAGATTTCTTAAACTTGATTTAAAAAGGCTTGTAACTTTTTTTCCTTTCGAGATAAAAGCTTATTTCTTCGACCAAAGGTCGAGTTAGATCTGGAGTTAAAAAGGTCGCTTTTTCCAACGGCGTTAAAAAGAAAGCTGTGGGAAAAAATCCTTCACTTTTTGCACATTTGTTTAATGAAGAAAGAAGTTCCTAAATTTCAGCTAAGCCTAAAAAAATTCGAGCTAAAAACGCAAATAACTCCCGCCATAATAGAGTTAGAGCATTGAAACAAATTGCGTAGAACGCGGAAAATTCTGCCCTTTCTAACGATATGTAATATTACTATTTGCAAGTAATTTTTCACCCCCATATTCGGGAATTTATGTGAAAATTGGATGTAAATCGGAATAGAAAAATAACTATTCATGGAATTGTTTTCGAATTTGTCTGCAAACCTTCTCAGGACTTAAAGGAACAAACTGTGAAAATTTCAGTGCAATCGGCCGGGTAGTTCTCGAGTTTTGCGAGTTCAAACACACAGACGCTTTTTGGGGACTTCATTTTATACTATGTAGAGATGAGCGAGCACAAATTATAAAGGGGAGATATGTAAATGAAATTCGAGCAAAATGGTGTCTAACTGCTGTCTTTGGTGGTGTTGAGATGCTGAAAAGGTTGCTTAAGAAACTGAAAGATAAAACAGGGTCATTACACAATCATTATATGGGGGTTATATGCATAATGAAGGAGGTTAAAAGTGGTAAAGGGACAAGTGGATTTCTTGTGACCTATGTCAGATGTTCTGCTTGTTTAAGGGGAAGGATGAGTCTGAGAAGGATTTCATTTGCACTAACTGTGTTGAATTCTCAGAAATCAGAGTTAGGATGCTTACTTTGGAGGGTGAGTTAGCATTAGGCTGTAGGAGTGTAGATGGGGTAAACACTCCAGAGGGAAAGGGGGAAGTTAGTAAAAAGGAGGTGGGCATTAGCTGTGTGTTAGATAGTGGGAAAATTCCAGAGGTAAAGGGGAAAGCTATTGCTGAGGTGACAGACTGGGAAACTAAGGGTATAATTTTTTTTTGCTTACTTAAGGTTTTTTATACAAATGCTCGTAGTATTAGGAACAAGATGGAAGAATTGAAAAGCATAATTATAGATGAGAGGTTGGATATTATTGGAGTTACTGAGACATATGCTACCAAAAGTGATGATGATTTATTATCTATTGCTGGGTATAATTTGTTTAGACAAGATAGAGTAGGTAAAAGAGGTGGTGGGGTTTTATTTTATGTCAGAGACACTTTAACTTGCAATGAATTGGTAATTAATGATAAACCTAATGAGATTGATATGATTTGGCTGGAGTTGATGAGCAATAAGGGAAACAAACTACGTTTAGGGAACATTTATAGGCCACCCAACTTAAGCCAGGGTCAAGATGAACAGATGTTTAGTATTATTAGTGACATTTCAAGCAAGGGGTCAGTCATTATAATGGGAGATTTTAATTTTCCAGGAATTGATTGGAATAATTTTTACTATAGTAATAGCAGAGAAGAGGAATTTTTGAAAGTAATTGGTGACTGTTTTTTAGATCAAATTGTAACTCAGGGTACTCGACAAGACGTGATTTTGGATCTAGTTTTCTGTGATATGGAAGGTTCTGTTCAGGAGTTATGTGTAGGGGAACACATTGGAGACAGTGACCACAACAGTATTAGGTTTGGGATTAAATTTGATACGCACAAAGTAGAGAATTTTAGGTTTGTGCCCAATTTCAGAAATACTGATTTTGTGGCACTTAGGCAGAGTTTGAAAGCAGTTTTTTCTTCTGGATTGGACAATAGCGATGTGAATCTTCAGTGGGGAGAGTTTAAGGAAAAGCTAGAGAAAACGGTTGGGGATCATGTTCCTTTTAGGAGAAAGGGTGTCAACACTAAAATTTGGCCAATGTGGTTCTCCAGGGAAACTAAAGACGCTCTAAATTACAAGCAAGCTGCTTTTCATACGTTTAGAGAAACTGGTCACAGTGCAGATAGGCTCCAATATTGTAAGGCAAGGCGTAAATTTAAGTATTTGGTGCGGATTCAGAAAAGAGAGTTGGAGCAAAGACTGGCAGATAACATAAACAGGAATCCCAAGAGGTTTTTTGCATACGCTAATTCGGGGAAAGTTCGAAATAGTCATATTGGGCCACTGGTTGATGAGCACGGAATTTTAATTCAGGATGATAGTGATATTGCTAATATTCTTAATAACTTTTTTTCGAGTGCTTTTAACGATAACTGTATCTCAACAGTTGACACCAACAAGACACAAGCTATAGTACAGCTTGAGGACTTTGTATTTTCCATGGATGACGTTTTACTTCATTTGAAAAAAATTAAAGAGACTAAGGCTCCGGGACCTGATAATATTTATCCAAAAATTTTAGTTGAATGTGCAGAGGAATTAGCAGATGTAATCGTAAATATTTTCAATGCTTCTTATAACTCGGGGACAGTGCCAGAGGACTGGAAGCTGGCTAACATTACACCGCTCTTCAAGAAAGGGTCTAAAGGGAGTGTGGGAAACCTGTGAGTCTAACTTCGGTGGTTTGCAAAATTTTTGAAACATTGATAAAAATTAAGATAGTAAATTTTCTAGAGACTAATAATCTATTGACTAGTTTTCAGTACGGTTTCAGGAAAGGCAAATCTTGTGCAACTAATTTATTACATTTCTATGACAAAGTTACCATATGGCTTTGGACACTAAGAAGCCTGTTGATGTTGTTTACATCGATTTTCAAAAAGCTTTCGATAAGGTACCGCATGTTGCTCTACTAAGCAAATTAGCTGATATAGGAATAGGAGGGAAAACTTTCATTTGGGTAAAAAACTGGCTGACCGGAAGGAAACAAAGGGTAGTTGTAAGGGGAAATTATTCTAATTGGAGTGAGGTTTTAAGCGGGGTTCCTCAAGGATCAGTGTTAGGGCCTGTTTTGTTCATTGTTTTTATGAACGACTAGCAAAAATACCCGGCGTTGCCTGGGTCAGTAATAATTACGAGAAAAAATCGTTACTTGCTTTTTTTTCTGGTTTAAGTGAAAGAATTTAAAACACATTTTTTTGACATGATTAAAAGTAGAGTTTCTTCTTTACCCATAAAAGTAAAATAGCAATAAGTATAAAGAACAAAATAGTATTGATTTAGAAACGAAAGCACTATATTTAAGCATATACAAATTTCCAAAACATGAAATTATTCTTCTCATGTTTAAAAAGATTAATCTGTTGATACTTTTTTTTTTTAACATGGAGTCTAAAACCTTCTCTGTATTGCTATTGACGTTGCTCGTTATCCCCTTATACTTGCTTTAGTTATTTTGGGAAATTTCAATCATTGTGGGCTCTCGGTGCGATTTTACCGAATTTGCGGGAATCGTTTTGGGATATCTTCGATGATGCTCCCTCCTTCTTTCCTTACTTTGTAAAAACGATACATTAATTTTCGTTACAAAGATATTATCGCCAGGTGCTGAGATACTTTTGGTCACCATAAAATGGCGCTAAAGAGTTTCATTCGAAATGTTTCCAAAATAAGTAGCAAAATTTGGCGATTGTTTGAAATTGTGCAAAAAGGAAAAATTAATGGAAGTTTTTGTACTGTTTATGGATTTGCCTAATTTAGTTGCTGAATTATTTAACACAGTAAAAAAAGTTTTTTAAAGATTCTTTGATTGGCGATATTTTGTTTACATGGTGAAAACTGAGAAACATTATGACGTAGTCTTCGGCTTCAAAAACAGCGACATTGAAAAAAACTGCCAAATGCATCAGCTACGGAAATATTTCTGCAAAAATTTTGGCGATCTGCTGGTTGATTGGATAATGAGTAAGTGTTCAATCAGCATAAATGATAATAAAAACCATTAATTACACTAAAGTTCCGTTTAAATGGAAAATGATCAGCCAAATCATGTATTATTTGCCAATCTTGTGCAAAAATCTTACTTCAAGATTTGACTTGAGAAAAGCCTTGAACAGTCACGAAAAGCAAAGATAGTCAACAATACAACAATAGTCGCTATCGACAGGGAGTTGAGATGATACACTAAATACTGTATTGAGTTTAGGAAAGCCTTCGAACATGGAACTAAAAAGCTCATAACTCGCTTTTTATTCTACTTAGAAATTTCGAATAAGTGCCACCTTCAGCAGAAAAATCAGAGCTTTCAATGGACATATAATGTAAATATGTGCAAGTATTTTTTCATCCCTATATTACAGAATTTATACGAAAATTGTATTTTATTGCTCCCCTAAGGGGGGTTTTGCCCCCCATAAAGAGACGAAAACTACCCTATGTGTTATTCTGATGCATAAGCTATATTATTGTAAAGTTTCATCAAAATCCGTTCAGTAGTTTTTGCGTGAAAGAGTAACAAACATCCATACATCCAAACATCCATACATCCATACATCCATACATCCATATAGACAAACTTCCGCATATATAATAGTAGTAAGATATTCACAAAAATATTTCTGGGAACATGAATTGTTTTGCTGATGATGTCAAAGTTATGGGGACTGTAGATAATGAAGAACAAGCAAAACAGCTGCAACAGGATCTAGATCATATTACGGAGTGGGCTGATAAATGGGGTATGGCTGTAATGTTGGGAAATGTCAAGTGCTACATTTAGGGCATGGAAATAAGTGTACAAGTTATTATTTGCAAGGTTCAGTCATTAGTCAGGCAGACAAAGTTACTGATCTGGGGGTCTTAATAAGTCAGGATTTAAAGTTTAGCCAACAGTGCAGCATTGCTAGTAACAAGGCCAATAAGATGCTTGGGTTTATCAATAGATCTATTTCAAATAAATCTAAAAAAGTTCTTCTGCCCTTATAAAGAAGTTTGGTAAGATTTCATTTGGAGTATGCTGTTCAGTTTTGGTCTCCTTATTTTAAGAAAGATATTAATGCATTGGAAAGGGTGCAAAGGCGGGCTACAAGGCTAATAAATGGACTTTCTCATTTAGAATACGATTCCAGGCTTAGAAGGCTAAAAATGTACAGTCTTGTGCAAAGAAGAGACCGAGAGGACATCATTCAGTTGTTTAAATCTTATACATATAAAATCTGAGTATCTATCTATCTATCTATCTATGTCCAAGCTTCTTCTCCCGAACGACAGTGAACTGGCCATCGAACCAGGTATCGATGGATTCGTAATCCTCCCGTCTTCATGTTTGGCTATTTAACATAATCCTCCGATAATAATTAGCGGAGATATCAATTAAAAACTTTTAATTATGACTCTCAGATTTCAAAATCAAATCCCTATTTTTCGAAGGCTTTCCTCCATTTAAATTATTATTCAGTGCTTCATCTCAACTTTCCGCAACAATGCTTTTATTAAAATGTATGTGAGCGTGAAGAAAATCATTGAGATGAAAGATCTGTTGCCATTTTTTTTTTTTTTGCTCAGGTAAAATTCTTGTTTTTGTTTTGAGGCTTTTCCTGTAATCAGGGGATTTAAAATGTTTACTTTATGGGGGTTTTCCGCAATCTGCCACAAAATTTCACTGACTTTTTTTTTTTTTTTGGTTCAAGCCTGAGTGTTGAACTCGCGTCACTTGACATAACTTTTATTTTCGAGGTGGACCGTGCAAAGCCGGGCGACGCAGCTATCATACTTAAACATAATTCAATTACAATAACGTTGATGAGGTGTTTTGGCAAAAATATGTTTTACTGGTGTTTTGCAAACCTTGCTTTACGCGCATTTATTTATTCCTTAACGCGTTAGAAACTAGTGTCAGTGTACTACAAAAGCATCAACTGGACTGCTCTTACATTTTTTAGGTAGCCCGTGCAACGCCGGGCACGCAGCTAGTATATTAAATGAAAGGCGTTACGGGGCTGAAGTTTAGCACTGAAAACAGGATAAGGGGTCATTGTTTTAAGCTATTTAAATCTCAGGCTAACATGGGTATTAGGAAAAAATATTATTTTAGTAGGGTAGTGGAACTTTGGAACAGCTTACCGGAAGAGGTGGTAATGAGCAAGGGAGTAGATAGTTTTAAGAGGGCAATTGATCTTCACTGGGGATTGTATATTGACTAGGACCAGCCTAGCTGGACCCAGAGCCTGTTGCTGGTCGTCACTTTTGTATTTGTATTTGTATTATTGAACTGAATCCGACAGTAATATAAGTGCGCTAAATACGTTTCACCCTAAGGTTCATGGTCTGCTGTCGCTCATTTATGATTCAATTGGCCCTAGGGATTGCAATACCGGACCCAAAATGCAACACCGGCATTCGGTATTTTTTCAACGTGATACCGGAATACTGGTATTGATACCAGTATTAGAAATTTCCCAAAAAAAGACATTCAAAAACATGTTCCGTTGCCGTATTTCATTGTTTTTTTCTTTTTTTTGCAAAAAGCGCATTACTTACTTATTGTGAACAAATATGAAATGAAAGAACAAATATTATGTAATAAAAAATCAACAATAGTAAGAAACATAACGCATCTATTTAACTGTCACTAAACCTTGTATTTCTTTTAGTGAAACTATTAATAATGCGCGATACACCTCATGTAGCTGACTGGAAGTCCTACATCTTCAAATAATTCGGTCTTTAACTTGTTGGTTTGAAGAAATCATTTTTGTGAGTGTGGGTGATGCTTTTTTTGTATTATAGATTGTTTTTTCTAGTCATTATTATTTACAGCTGAACAATTACTATTTTATATATATGGTAACTGTTCTGAGAACGACAATTCTTTCCCAGTATTAACATCATCTTGAACGATTTCCTCTTGTTCAAAATAGGTTTGGGTTTGCTTTTTATTAACCATTTGGTTAGAAATTTACGTTGCTACAAATTACTGTTTGTTATACTAACATGAAAATTTTTTCTCAAAATTTAGTACAATTGAGACAAATATTAAAAAAATCTATGATAAAGAATTGCTGCAATTGATGGTTGGAATAAATTGTTCATAGCAAACGCATGCGTAATTACACTTCAAACTAGTTTTCACTTGAGGGAAAGTCAAGGAAATGGAGAAAATAAAAACGTGGTTCACATTAAACCATAGACTAATAATAAGAGTAGACCGAGCTATGGCAACCCTTTTGCTGCTCATAAACCAAACCATGTGACTGGTGGATATCCTAGCAACAGCGGGCGTGGATCGTAGCAGACGATCCACGCCCGCGAGAAATAAAATAAATAGAATTGATGGAACACGGAAGAATGATCTTTTATGGAGTCCGATTTGTAAATTTGTTATTCTAAATTGTAAATATTTTGTTAATATAGTGAGTTTTTCGTTTAGATAGTACTGTGCAATTTTTTAGTCAATTTTAATAACTCTCTAAGCAGTTAAAGATACAAGCGCTCAAAAAGAATCGGCAAACGGTAAGATTTTTAACTACATATTCAATTTAAGATACCGATTAGTACATTTTTGCGTTAACGCAAAATGTTTAAGCCATTACGTTCACGCCAACGCTGACGTAGCAGTTCCGAATGAAATAAAAGTTACTGAAAACTGTGATCAAAAACTAATTACTAATATCAAAATAATGCATAACTAAAAAAAAAAAACAGTTCAATCTCTGCACCTGGGAAAAAAATTATAATGAAAACAGATTACGTCTTAAAATACATTCCGAGTGCCAAACTATAGATAATGTTGCCATCTAGCAACCATGCTGCCAAAGTTTTCGCCAAGTCTTCCACCAGTCACATGATGTATCCATGAACCAATTTTTTCATCAGCAAATCTGAGAAAGCTCGGTCTACTCTTATTATTAATCTCTGCATTAAACTCACGAAAGTGCGATTCATCACACCATCTGATGATGAAAATATCCTTTTGCAATATTTCCGCTACTTTTATTCATTGATATGAAGCCAAATTTTTACTTCAGTAAATTGATTTTGGAAATGCCTCATCTAAAATGAAATTTATGTTTAAAATAACAGTAGATATCTGATTACTTACATTGAAAACTCTTTAATTAAAAACTATTTATTATTTTTAGTTAATACAGAAAATACCGGTATTCTACCCCATTTAATACCGGCATTACGAAATTGCAAAATAGCTCCAAATACCGGTATTTCGATCACTAATAAGCACAAACATTTGCACATTCATGAGCTGACTCATTAAAAATTACAAAAATATAATTTTAATTGAAAATTTAAGTATCAATTATGTTTGTCAGCCGTTTCAACAAAGAAAGACAGTTTGGTCTTATTACGAAGATGGCTCCTCAATAAGTCCAACTCTGGGAAATGATAGCTTCAGGCAAGGTTGAAGAAAAAAAAAAAGCCCAATAGTTTATTTAAATTAAAAAAACTGAAACATTCTTTTAATATAAATATAAAAACATATGAAATCACATTTGCTAAACTCAAAGTCAAAAATTTCATGTTTATACTTTAATGGAAAGGAGAAAGATCAGTCGTCACATTTGCGGCACTGATAATTCTTTATTTTCTGTGTTTTTTTTTTTTTTTTTCACTCATGCGCACAGTTCATGCACATACGCGCAGCACAGGACCGTAGTCTCTGCCTGGAGTGCTCCGGTGTCCAATTAATTATTGGACACCGGATTATACATCGGATTTTGTCCAATGAAAATTAAAATTTTAAAATAAAATTATTATTTCGGTTAGGATGTAAAACATTAAATTTCATGTAATTTCCCCTTTAAATGATGAATATAAAAAACATTGTTACAAATAATCGTTGCCAGTACTATTAATAGTAATCATAATGAAAATTTTGTGATAGTGGCTTCTCTGGAGCAAGCACGAAATATGTTCCCTATCATTGTTCTTATCTATGCCTATAATTGATTACGGGGCTAAGTAAAGTGACATATTAGGTTCTTTATCACGGGTGACTTGTATGTTTTGAAACATAAATTAGTTTAGGAAATCTTCAATATTTAAATGGTTGTAGTTAAATTAGCAAACAAATAAATCTCAGAGAGGAACAAGGATTAATTTTTAGTGCCAACTGCTTAAAGTTTTAGACACGTACATATATAGTTTTTTTTCCTTTTTATACGGAGCATTTATAAGAAAAAAAAAGGGGTTAAGTTTCGTGATAGTAACATTATTCTATTTCTGAAATACATTTACACTAAAAAGAATAAAATAATAGAGTTTAAAAAAAAAAACTAAGCACTTTTCATAATTCACTCAAAAGGACAAAATAATTTTTCCAGGTCAGGAAGGACAATGTAGGGCCCCGGAGAGGTAATATGGCGAATTATGGCCATAACTGGCTACAATCTACTTTTCTAAGTTATCAAATAGTAATAAAAAGAACAGTAAGGGAAGGTCGTTTAGTATCGGACAGCGGGTAGTATCGGACAAGGCTGCTTCTTAATTCTGCCGCCAGGGGCAGCACGTACTGGATCAACATAGTGTGCCATATTGGGGAAGGAAGCCACAGACGCCATATTGGTTCAAATCAACCGTTCGTTCTGGTGTGCTAAGCTAGTTGTTTGTTTGTTGAGAGAATTGCAGTGCACGAACTTAACTTCTGGGGCATATATTTACACATAGAGTACGTTATATTGTTTCATTGTTATACCTTTTGACTAATAGTATATTAATCTAAGTATTATGGGCTACAAAAGTTTCTAGCTTAAGTAATAACCTAGTGGTGGTTAAACAACTGTAGCTTTACAGTCGGGTTGTATCTTTCAAACCAATTTCGGGTTGTATTGGACAAAGTTACTGGCACCAAAATAAAATACTGACGGTGTTTTTTCTTAGTCCAACAGGTTGAAATGGAAAAATCACGGCATAAATGGGATGAAACAAATATGAAAGAAGCCATTGAAAAAATTGGACTTAATAAAATGACAATAAGCCATCCATAGGCTATATTTTTCAACTTTGATAAAAAATTATTACTTATTTTAATTTTTAGACTTGTATACTATTCTAAGTAACCAACTAACCAACTACTTTGTTCGTTTCATTTTTTTTGCACATTAAAATGTTATTTCTGCACTATTTGTTTTTATTTCACCATTTTTATGTTTTGTCCGATACAACCCTCCCAAATTTAAAATTGGCCATAGAGTTTGACAAAAATTTGTTTAAAAAATACGACTCCATGTTTTTTTTAACCAAAGTTTACAATTTATGTTAGGTAACTTAGTACAGCATAATTTAGTGTAAAAACTAATTGCTTACAAATAAAACAAAAAGTGTTATGATTGAAATGGCTTAGGTGTCCGATACTACCCGACCTTCCCCTACTTAGCATGTTTTTTTTAAAAAATAAATCGATTAATTCTATAGAAAGTTATGGGGAGACAAACAAAATCCCAAACTTTTGAACGAGAAAAAGGAGCTCAAAAGTTTGCCAAGTGACAAATCGGTCGAAACGTTCTTGACTGCGATAGAATTTCCCCGGCCATATTCGCCAGGCGTATTGAAACGCAGTCAAACAGCCGAAACGTTGCCGTTGATCGGAGCTTTCTATAACCAATCAGAAAGCTTCAAAGCGGTTCAGGTGTCTAACTGAAGTTCTACTCCGCTGGTGAACATGGCCGTTGTAGAGATCCACGTATTTGTCGTTTTTGTGAGCTGTAACGCTATGAAGAACACGTTCCGTACTTACGATGCTATTCGTTTATAAATATGGTTACCGACTATTTTTTATTATCATGTTTTTATTACCTTGGTTTGATTCTTGTCTATTCTTGCCGTGCGGGTGCCACTAGTTACTAATAATTAAGCTGAAAGTCTGGATCTCAATCTGGATGTATCGATGTTTGGATGTCTGTGACCCGCATAGCTCCTAGACCATTCGGCCGATTTTCATGAAGTTTGGCACAGAATTAATTTATAACATGGGGGTGTGCACTGGAAGCGATTTTTTGAAAATTCGATTTTGTATTTTCTCTATTTTAATTTTAAGAAAATTTTACCGAACAAATTATCATAACGTGGAGAAGTAAATTACCAAATTATCATAATGTTGAACCGTAACATGGACGAGCAAAATTAACATAGCAAATTGGCGAGAAATTCATCATCCATTATTTGCAAATATACAGGCGAACCAAATGACCTTTTATTTTTCTACTACGGGCAAAGCCGTGCGGGTACCGCTAGTTTTGAATAAAATGTTACATTGAACTGCATCCTTTTAGAAAATACGTGTTTTTATTAACACGCTTTTATTAGATTCACCTGTATGTATGTATGTATATATGTATGTATGTATCTTGTAACGGAATCTTGCAGCTCAAATTTCGCCCACTTCCTGCGATCGGATTCTTTTGAAATTTGGCACGCGACCTCAGACCCGATGACAATGCAATATTCGATAATCAAATTAATTAATTAACTCATATAATTGTTAGTTTCCTCCAATTTTAATCAATATTTTGGCATAAATCCAACAATGTGAAAAAGGAAAAATTTTAAAAAATACATTAGAAAATGCTCGCAAAAAATATTTAAAAATACCTAGAGAAACCTTTAATTTTTCTGCATCAGACAAAATTTGTTCCAATGTTCGAAGGTAACTAGAACATGAAATATAATTGTTTTTAACTAATTTCATGCCAAAATTTAGGTGAGCCTTCAATTGGAAATTCATTGCTCATGAGACCATTGTTGAACAAAACTTTTATTCAAATGCATCTCAAATTTTCAAAGTAACTAGCTGCGTGCCCGGCGTTGCACGGGCTACCTAAAAAATGTAAGAGCAGTCCAGTTGATGCTTTTGTAGTACACTGACACTAGTTTCTAACGCGTTAAGGAATAAATAAATGCGCGTAAAGCAAGGTTTGCAAAACACCAGTAAAACATATTTTTGCCAAAACACCTCATCAACGTTAATAATCGTTATCAATGATACAAGTTATGAGTACATTTTCAGTCAGCACAAAAGGGGAAAATATATGCATTATCAACTATAATCTTTACTCACGTTAAACTGAATTACATCTGATAGACTATATCGGAAATATTTATGCACAATAACAATCCGCTTTTTACATAAAATAGTCTACTACCCGGCGTTGCCCGGGTGTTTATTAATGCAACATACCACTCAGATAAATATTTGGATGGATTCTATCCACATGGTCGTACAAGAGTTACATCAATCCGTTTTCCAGGTACAAACCCTCAAAGAACTCAAATAACTTGTAAATCACTCATTTACTTTACGACGTGCACGGTCCTCCTCGAAAATGAAAGTTATGTCATGTGACGCGTATTTAACAATCAGGCTTGAACAAAAAAAAAAAAAAAAAACAGCAAAATTTTGCTGCAGATTACGGCAGAATAATCGAAAAGTAAACAACTTAAACACCCTGATTACAGGAAAAGCCTTAAAACAAAAGCCTAATTTTATTTCTTTATATTCGAGAAAAAGAAATGGCAACAGATGTTTCATCTCAATGATTTTCTTCACGCTGTAAATTTTAATAAAAGCGTTCATCCGGAAAGTTGAGTTGAAGCACTGAATAATAATTTGAATGGAGGAAAGCCTTCGAAAAATATGGATTTTATTTTGAAATCTAAGAGTCATAATTAATAATTTTTAATTGATATCTCCGCTAATTATTATCGGAGGATTATGTTAAATAGCCAAACATGAAGACGGGAAGATGACGAATCCATCGATACCTGGTTCGATGGTCAGTTCACTGTCGTTCGGGAGAAGAAGCTTGGACATAGATAGATAGATAGATAGATACTCAGATTTTATATGTATAAGATAAATATGATTTCCGCAAACCTACATCGATGACTCACAGTAGCTTCCCATCGGGGTGCCCTTGTCTTAACTTTAAGATATTACCTCGCACTCGTTTTATAAATAATTTCGTCGCCTGATAATTCCCCAAGAAAAGGCTAAAAAACAGAAAAATAAAATAAAATAGTTTAAAAACTAAAAAAAAAAAAACACGCTTTCGTAGCAAAATGAACTAAAAAGTGAAAAATAACCTTTGGATGATAGTAGTTGACCAATCACTTAATTTTAATCTTAATATATAAAAATCCATGTCCTGAGATAACATATATATATATATATCAACGCACAGCCAATACTGCTGAAGCCTCAGATTTGAAATTTGGTTGGCATGTCCACATGATTATGAAAGTATCCACTAAGAAAGGATTTTTCGAAATCTCAATTAGTTCGAGAGAAATTAATTAAAACCCCTTAATTTCTGTGAAATTAAAACCTGTCATTGAAATTCAAATCCCTTATTTTCGAAGGCTTTCCTCCATTCAAATCATTATTCAGTACTTCATCTCAACTTTTGGTCGATAGCGAATTTTAAATTTGATATTGTTTTTGTTTCTCACGTGGTTCTTCGAGACTTTTCTGAATTCAAATAATAATGTTTCTGGCTTTTGCTTTCATTTTTTCAAAACTAGAAACGAAGTTTTTAAGAACATCATCACAGGTGGACAATCCTTTTGAATTTAGAAGAGTGCAGTTTCCTGCAAAAGTTTGCTTTGCAATAACCGTTAAGAAGTCACAAGGACAGACATTAAAAATAGCATTGATCGATTTAAGAGAAGACTTTTTTTCACACTGCCAATTTTATGTAGCTTGCTCCAAAGTCAGTTCATCAAGCAGCTTAATAATTTTAGCACCAGAAAAAAAAAAAAAAAAAAAAAAACTAAAAATGTTGTATACAAAGAAGCTTTTGCTTAAACATAGGTATAACAATAAAATGTGGATGGCCTGTGTTTGCAAACATAATCAATACTTTATAAGGATCGTTAATAACAGTTAAAGATCTGTTAAGGACAAGGGCATATATATATATATATATATAAGGAGTCCAGGGGCCCCGGGATCCTCCCAAAATTAAAAAAATATATAGGTAATAAGTAATTATTATAGAGGATTTTCGAAACTAGGTGCACCAAGCATTGTTAACCCCTGCTAATTCCATTACCCGAGCAATGCCGGGTACGGGAATGCTAGTGTAATACAAAAAAGCGTGGGGGCTTCTTATCAGTTGTCTTGAATTTCTTCCATTTGTTGTCCAAGCAAAAATGTAAATAGACAGCACCCCACGCTTTTTTGTATCACATTAAAATTAAGTGATTGATCAACTACTATCATCCAAAGGTTATTTTTCACTTTTTGGTTCATTTTGCTACGAAAGCGTGTTTTTTTTTAGTTTTTTAAACTATTTTATTTTCTGCTTAGTTCGTCTCTGGTATACATTTGTAAACATCTATATGTTTCCAGTAAACTCGCACAGAAATAAATGTATGATATTTTTTTTTTAGATTTCCACATAAAAATATTCTACTTGCATTGAACTTATGTTGTACATAGAAATTAAAACGAAGATAAATATTTTTTAGGGTTACAATGCTATTTATGGTGCAGTTTATTGTTTAAACTTATTTTATCGACTGAATAAATTTACTGAACTTCGTCATCGTCAATTTAACTGTCTCAGTTATTCTCTGATCGAAATATGTAAAATCAAATGTGCACAATATTGAAAAACAGAAAATAATTAATGAAGTAAAAAAGTTTTGAAGTACCATGTTTTTAAAACGAACTAAAAAGTATGGAATAATTTATCTAAGCTTCATGTAGATTTGAAACCCCACACAGTTTCAGAATTTCTTATAAATTGTCTGGAATATTTGAGATTATGAGTTTTTAATAGTTATCAAAATACTTGTAAGCTTTAAAAGGAAAAACATAGGACGCATGTACAATAAATAACTTTAAGTGTAAAGAAAAGCTATCAATGAGAAAACTTACAACTCCGTTTATACTATTGGCATTGGCAGACAGATTAGAATGGGGTGGTTTCCTTCAGTCAAAAGTACTACTTTTAGTCATTAAAATGGATAGAATGAGCAAAAAAAAAAAAAAAAAAAAAAAAAAAAAAAAAATGGACCCAGAAAATACTTTTATTTTCCCAACAGTTTTTTTCAATTAATTTATTAAGATGTCCGATTTTTCAAACAAGGCGTGGTCTTGATGACTTCACAAATGATGCAATTTGGCGCATCTTTCTATTACGTTTCCACGTTATGATAACCAAGCAGCGAATTAAAATTGCGCTCTACGCTTGCTATAAACCCTATCGTTGCCAATACACGTGAATAAAGATGCAAATTAAATATTTTGTTCTGTAAATGGCAACATTGAATGGCATTTCATCATTTGTGATGTCATACGACAGAAGTGTAAACACTGAAAGCGCAACGATTTAAGTAATTTTTTTAAAATATTCAACTTAAACAAATTATTTAAAAAATGGTCAGTTCCTATGTTTCTAAGCATGCTCTTTCAGAAAAAAATACTTTTAAAATATTGGAAATGACCCCATTGTTAGTTAAATTATAAATGCATTAATTTTGTGTTGCGCGTGCTCCCCATATTTTTCCTTTTAACGCTTACAACAGAAGTATTTTAATAGCTATTTAAAACTCACAATCACTAATTTTCCAGATAATCTGTAGGAAATTCTGAAACTGTACGAGGCTTTAAATTTACATGAAGCTTGGAGAAATTATTTTATACTTTTTAGTTCATTTTAAAAGCAAGATACTTGAAAACTTTTTAATTTTACTCATTTTTAGCGTTCCGTTTTCAGTGATATAAGACAAAACTGCAGCAAAATTTTCGTGGTCATTTATTTTCTCTAACTTTCAATGTAATTTCATCAATACACTGCAAACGATTATTGATGAACATAATAAACGCAGCTTAAAAATCAGGGGGGTGTTAATAAAGATAATTTTCACTAATGACGATGGCACAGCGGTTTGGGTCTTATTGTTTCACTCATTTGTAATAGGAATTGACAAAGAAGTTATCATTTTTCAAGCAGAATTAGATGACTAACTGAACGAAAATGGTTTCAGTTCAATTTTTCTTACTACCATCGATTTAACAGCCTTATGTAACAGAATTAATAAAGACGGGAACGCTCTGTATCCACTATACATCTTACATGAAACATGTTCCACACCGTAAATAACTTCAACAAGGTAATAAAGCTGCTTGGCGAAACCCAACATTAAAGGATTACAGTTCGGGGTTTTCAGAATTTTCTTCGAAACAATGGACTTTTCTTACCAAGGATAATATGTGAATGCATCAGTGCTACGCTGTTAGCTTACAAAATTCCATCTAAAGATACAAGTTGTGTTTTTATTGTTTGATTTCCTACACTTTTAAACGGAAACATTTTACAACATGTGATTGAAAAAGTTTCATTTATTATTAGAATTATGAATTAGAGTTATGTTTTTAAATAATAACCTTTGAAAGCACGAAACTTAGGAATGTCTGGTTTTAATTCGCAACTCCAATACACTACAGGGGGCGCTGCAGTCACTGCCTAATGGCGGATGAAAAAGGTAAAACAAACACACGCCGTAACTTATAGCTTGCTTTGACACTTAGTGAATGACAGTAATTTTTCATCGTGTGTGGGAAGCTTAATTCTTTTCTATTCTCCTGAAATTACATTACATCACAAATTGTCTGAATCCTGTAATTTACCCCAAAGGAAACACGTGGAATGAAATGTTTTACCTTTTTCTCTAGTATTGTTAATGATCGCAAGGTAGCGTATTCGAGCTCTGGAGTTGTGAATCAGAGAAGAACAATTTCTTAAGTCACTGGGACGATGTAATTCCAAAATCAAGAGGCACGGTGCAAATTTTGGAAATTTAACCCACATAAAAATGCACTTCCGTTATAAATGAGAAATTCTTTTTAGATAAAAATTAACAACTCTAAAACTAAAAATTAAAAAAAAAGACCCTGACTGAGTTGCAACTGTGGAATCAAGAGTGAAATGTGAAAATCCTTTTAAAAAGCCTTATATTATTAAAAATCAATGTCAAGTATTTTATTTGCTATTAAATAGAAACTGGCAATATTGCGTTTTATTTCCTTGTTGGCAAACAATGAATTCGGTTATCCATTGCGTGAATAAAGGCTTAGCCGTTATTAAAATCTGCTTTAAAAAATTCTAAGTCGAATTCTATGAAACATGGAAGTTCCAAACACATTCTATCAGACGCGGAAAAAAATTCTCTTTATTTTGGTATTAAATTTAAAAAATAAAAAATAAAATAACTATGTTTTTAATGCAAAAATCGCGAAAAATCTTTTAGAGGTTTTTAATTAATATCTTCGTTAATTAATGTCATCCAAAGATGCAACCTAGCTAAGAGCACTCTCGATCAACTCTCTTTTCGAGCAAATTTTTTTTTTTCAAAATCGGTCCATCCGTTTAGGCGCTAGAGTGACACAGACAGACACACATATACACAGACACGTCCAACTTAAACCCCTTTCCTTTGTGTGTCGGGGGTAAAAAAATAACAACATTATTGCTTCATCAGACTCTTTATTGACGACAAGGAATCAAAGATCATTCACTTAAAAGTTAATATTTTGAAATTAGTAGTTATCAAAAATTACAGGAATAAAATGGCGGTACACAATGACATTTTTCTTTTTGAACGCCGTCAACTACACAAATTAAGCATCAAGAACAATTAAAAACTTTTTTTTCTACTAGTAAGCTTCAGTGAGTCATGATAGAAACATGAATTTCAGTAAAATAAGACGAGGTTACTTTGACAACACTCTTTTGGTATAAGTTTTGTTGTACTGTTGCCTGGTGATTTAAAACTGCTTGTTGATGACGCGTTATCATCAGTTAGGCTTTGTGACGACGATGAAGTTACGATGTAGCGGATTTTTGTAATACTTCATCAAAAAGGGGATGTTATTTTCATTAGTATTTCTCATTAAAAAAACACCAGCAGTACATTTTCACTGGGTTAAATTTCAAAACTCTTTTGGGTAGAATTACGGTAACTGGGTCGCGGCGATAAATATTTCATTCTGGCAATCCGCTGCCTCACCTTGGCGACGGAGCAATTTTGGTAACCCTACACCAAAACTGATTTGCTATTCATTTGGCCAATCAACCATTTCAGAATTCACCTTTACAAAATTGTGATTTATTTGTTCATTATTTTTTATTATTATTATTCCATAGAATAATATTTTTAATTTTCTCAAAGGTGATTTTTTTCTGAAAATTGGCAACATATTCTGTTTTTTCATTTTTAAATCTTCGAAACATTTTATGAAATTTTATATCGCAATAGGTCTCACTTTTAACTTTTTTAAGTTATAGGTTTAAAAATTAATTATTCATACTCTTTTTGGATTCTTTTTTTAATGTGTTCGCAGTAAGTTGTTTGATCTATGTTTTATTGTTCTATCTTAAATTTAAAATTTATTAATTATCGTAATAACTTATTCAGTAAATTAGAATTATAATCTTAGTTATGATAAAGTTCTCTGAAAGGATCTTTTGAGGTGATTTAGCTTATTTAGTAGATCGTTTTAAGTCTTAATTAAGCAGTAAGTATTTTTAATGGCTTTTTCTCAGATTATTTCAGACTAATGTAGTATTCTATCCAACTTTTACTGTTGTTAGAAATTTATGTTTCATTTTAATGTTCCTTAGGAAATTAAACATGTTGATAAAAAGTGTAACACCATATACGTCATGAACCTTTTCGTTCACATACATCATGATATTTTATTTATTTTCCTAGACCTCCGCTTCTAAATATTTTTTTATTTAAAAAATTCATCAAATTAAAGGAAAAAATGAGTCTAATATTACACTGCAATGGGAACGTAAAGAACAGTATCGGCAAATTTTTATTTAATTTTTTTTCTCAGTTTTGTCAGCCGTTGTACTTTAGCTTTTTTGTACAAACTTGCTTATTTGCATTCCACTGAAGAAAAAAAATGGTCAAATTCCATCATTTTGCTATTGTTCGTATCGAATCCAAAACACGTTTCATTTAATGTCTCAAAAATTCATCTCTGTAGATACTGCGCTTTATCTTCTCACGTTTATGTTACCATCTTAAAAAAAAGTTACCTCTCATTTGTCTTTTCTGCAAACTTAATTTCAAAGTTAAAAAAATAACAGAGTTCTATATAAAGAAAAATTAGGCTTAATCATCTGTTTCTTTCCATATTTTACAATATTTTAAAAAGGAGAAAAGAATTTTAATGCTTTTTTCTTTCTTTCTTTACGGTTGCGATTAGAGAAAGAAACGGTTAATAAACAGTTACCAAGGTGATAGTTTGAGCAATTCGAAGCTCCGCCCCTTTTCCTTGGGTCAACTCTCATTGGATGATTTCCTTTGTTTACATTGTAGTACTTTGTTTACATTGAGTAGTAAGTGCCAAATTTGGCAGTTTTTGAAAACATACGCCAACGCGACCCGGTTACCGTAATTCTACCCTCTTTTGGATCCATCATTCCCCCATTTGCAGTTGAGCTTCAAAACCGAGACTGCCATTGATTTTCAAAACACGTACCACTGGTGCTGTTTCAACATCTAAGTATAATGCTGTGGCAAAAACTTCAAAACCGTGAAACATAATAGCTGAAACAATTTACTTTTAGTATTCATTATCATATTTCCTTATTATATCTGCTTACCGATCAATTAAAGCTGGAATTTAGCATGAAAGAACACAGGCTATTTTTAATTCCGCGTAAAGATATTCGGTTGCAGTTACACCCAATCGTTTTCTGAAAAACACACAATGATACAAATCGCCACGATTATCTTAAAATGAGACTGCCACAAGTTAATCCATTTATTGCTTCGCGAATTGCTCAATTAATTCTCACACCAAGCCGTTTGCAGTGCCATTTTCATGCCCAGATGGCTTTTATCAGATGCGCCCACCTTTCTCTAAGACGGCAGCAAGAGCGCACGATAATTTCTTGGCTATTACGCTTCCATCCAACATTATTATTCCTTTCTTTATCGTTTGACGCAGCATTTGGTTTGGGGTTTTTATTTTCTTATTCTCATTATAAAAGGGCTTGCCTCTTTGTGTGGAACAAGGACCTTAGAACTGTGGTATTTTTCTACATGGCTAATGGCAGCAAGCATTATCTTGATTTATTTTAGCAGGTGTACATGAAGGAGACGTTGGCGCAAAAAAAAAAAAAAAAAAAACTAGTGGCGACAGTATGATGTATAACAAATTTCTATCTTAATTGATAAATATACAAATGTATCAAATAACAATTAAAAAACTAGGAAATTATATTTCCCTCGAGAAAAAAATAACATAAAAGATTAAAATATTTCTCGAATTAACCTTATAATCGTATCCCACGTTTGAACGGTGATCCTAAATCTGCTGACCCCTCCGCCTCCCCATCAAACTGTCGATTCATAGGCAAAAACTGTTATTCAAGTTTTGAAGCTTCATAGGCATTGAATATACAATGGCACAACATTTGACACAATTGTTGACAACATTTGGCACACAAGGCATTGAATATACAATGCCTTGCCATCAATCTTCGAGTTGAACCGAACCATTGCTTCGGTCACTCGTCTGGTCTGTGCTAATTTTATTTTAGCTACCAATTTGTTTGGCACTCTTGGCTTCCTTAAGAGGTTTTCCATCTCCAGCACAGTCACTTTCCTATGCCGGGCTGATGAGTGCTAATAAGCACGAAACTGCAGTCCTCGGCTGGAAATGACTGAGTTGGCGGTGTATTTCATGTGTTATTCAAGTTGTCAGAAATCGAATGCTGATGCGTAAATATTTTTTTAATAAACAATTTTCACATTACATTTATTCATGTTCTACTCAACTACAGAAAGGGATCATTTTCTCCTGTAAGTATGTTTCCTACGCTGCTAATCATATTTTAGTCGTATACATATTGAAATCACATAATGATAATAATAAGCGTAAGTCATTTAAATACTGATTCTGGATTCTGCCGTGGGCGAGTAAAGGGCAGTAACTGCAGATTTTTTTTTTTTCTTTTTACATTTTTGTCATCTCATGAACGTTAGTTTTATTGTACAAGCTTGGTTTTTTGGTTTCCGCTGGAAGAAAAAAAGTCTAACTCCAACATTTTCCTATTGTTAGTACTGAATCTAAAACGCGTTTCTTCATATGTCTCGAAAACTCATTTATGCAGATACTGCCGTTTACCTGCACACGGTAGCAAGGGCGCCCATATGCAAAATTGTAAGGGGGGGCTCAGATATTTTCTCCCATAGGTTAGGAGGGTATTTTCTTCATGGAAACCGATTTCAGCTCAGATTAGAGTGATTAAAATATTTCATTTTTAATAACCTATTCATTAATGACTGGAGAATAAATGTTTTTACATTTTTGCAAAGAAAAAAGTATCAAAAGCAAGGAAGTTCTAATTTCAAAGAGAGGGAAGGGGGGGGGGCTCGAGCCCCTTAATTGCCCACCTATATGGGCGCCCTTGCACGGTAGCGTCGAAGATTTTGGTTTAAATATTTTCCCAGTTATTATATAGAGAACATTCCTTTACAACAGTTTTCACGGAAGAACTTTCGTTTTTTTTCTTCTCTCTTCATTAAGATACGGATCCACCTTGACGGATGATGACAAGGTCATGGTTCGCTATATCTTTGCTTTTCAGTATCTAATCAGTGCATCAATGATTTTCAGTGATTTTCTCCAGTGAACAAAAGAGTTAATGGTCTTAAACCAAGACTTCTCTAAGCTCTGATGTTTCTTAACTTGCTGGAGTCAGTTTTATTCTGTTTTAAGAAATATTTCTTTTGAGTTTGTTTACATCTGGATACATAAGATGACCATTTATATTCCCCCCCCCTAAATTAATACACAGTTTATCAAGAACTGAAACAGAAATGATCATTTAAAAGCGAAGAATCATGTAATTTTTGAATGAACAAAATTGTTGAGTTCATTTGGGGGGGGGGGGGTATTCCGGTGTCCCGGTTGAACATTTTCAGAAATCTGGCAAGTGTATTCATGACATGCAGAAATAAATCTGACACAGCTTATGTAAATAAAGCAATAATGCTCAACCCGTGGACATATCCAGAACGGGGAAGGGAGGGAAGCTGCCCCCTTCCAAAATATAAATTTAAGAAAAAAATAAAAAATAAATAAAAATTAATTTGAATTTTGACATCTTGACTTCAAATTATGTTTTTCGCAATCACGAGTGTGCGTGTGTGTGTGTGGGGAAGGGGGTGTGTGTGTGTGGGGAAGGGGGTGTGTGTGTAGGCATGTGTGTTTGTGTCTGCGTGCAGGTATGAGTGTGTGAGTAGTTGTGTGTATGAGTGTTTGTGCGTGGGGGGGGGGGGAATGTGTATGTGTCTGGGGGGGAATGTGTATGTGTGTGTAGGCATATGTGTTTGTGTCTGTATGCAGACATGAGTGTGTGGGTAGTTGTGTGTAGGTGTGTGTGTAGGTGTCTGTATGTGTGCGTATGTGTTTGAGTGTGTGTGTACGTGCGTGTATGTATGCGCGTGTGCGTAGGATATGAAGGTAACCTGGAGACGGTTTTCGCTATAGGAGCAGCATCGTGCTGAGCCGGTCGACGGTGATGTGCGGAGGGTGCTGGCGGGAAAATAAAATGATAGGACATCAAAACAGTCAAATAAAAGCAATAAGCAATCGTGATTGCTCAAAAAATAAATAATAATAATAATAATAATAAAACACACACGAAGAAGGAATTTCAAGAGAGTGACAAATTGACAGTTGTTACTTCTGCTCGTAGATCTTAGCCAAGTTTTCTCGATCCAGTCGAAAAAAGGTAACATTAGCTTGCAATTCCTTACGTGAAATTTCCTAACTCCCACCTAATTTCCAACAACGCCATTTTAGATATCATTTCGTCTCGCAAATTTATGACTTAGAAATTATAATGATGAAAAAAGATAGATTTTTTTTGAAGAAGACGACAACAAGCGTAATTAATCTCTTCGTGGCAAAATTGATTAAATACCGAACAGCGAATATCACGAGTACGAAGCCAAATAAAATTAAGAAGATATTTCCCTTTTTATTAGTACTTTATTTCTGAATGATGGATCACATTAGTTAGCTATATCGGAAATAATTAATCAATATCGATAAGTAAATCAATTGATCAAGATGTTCATCAATCTCCGTCATCAGCTACGTGATCTAATTTACATATTTTCGCTATTTAATGAAATGGACGAACCGCGTCTACGGAAATATGTTGGAAATGAAGAGCTGAAGAAAAAGATCTTTATTAACTAGTAGAGAATTCCAAGGGGTGCGTCGTTTCAAACATTTTTTTCTCATCTTTTGGAATTCGGTGAGAACAATTAAGTTTTTTTTTTTTTAATATCAAGGTGTGGTGTTGAATTGTTTACGAAATCACATGAAATCTACTGACACTGACGGGAGAAACAATTTGGTTTTGAGCATTGCAAAATACAAAGCTTGAATGGTAGCTTGATGAAAAAGCATTTCAGTTTTGATTGGAGCAAAAAAATTGTGCTTGCAATCAGTTTTATAAGTATTTTCATCGTAAAAAAGTATATTTTTCCCTTTTTTACAAAAGTTCACTCAATCAGATTCTACCTTTGAATTTTTTAAAAGCTACAAATGCAATCGATTCTCAAAGCATGTTAGTATTTTTAAAAATTGAACATGTTTTAATCTACTGGCAAAAGGAAAAAAATTATGAACCTAGAAGCAAAGGGGTGTAAGAGCCAAAAATGAAAATTTGGAGATAACTACAGTACAAAAGATTGGAGAAACTCTCCTCTCTTACGGAGCAAGAGATGGTAATAGTCCTGGAGGTGCTTCTATACAGCATAACTAAAAAAAATAATAGTTTGAATTTTGTCATCTTGAATTCAAAATATGTTTTTCGCAATCACAAGTGTGTGTATGTGTATGTAGGCGTGTGTATTTGTGTGTGCGGGGTATGTGTGTTTGTGTATAGGGGTATGTGTATGTGTGTGTAGGCATGTGTGTTTGTGTCTGTGTGCAGGCATGAGTGTGTGGGTAGTTGTGTGTGTATGTGTAGGTGTCTGTATGTATGTATACGCATATGTGTTTGTGTCTGTGTGCAGGCATGAGTGTGTGGGTAGTTATGTGTGTGTGTAGGTGTATGTATGTGTGTGTATGTGCATATATGTATATGTGTAGATGTGTGTATGTGGTTGTGTATGTGTGTAGGTGTATGTATGTGTGTGTATGTGTTTGTGTGTGTAGGTGTATATATGTGTGTGTGTGTACGTGCGTGTATGTATGTTAGTAGGTGTATGTATGCGTGTGTGTAGGTGTATGTATGTGTGTGTGTAGGTGTATGTATGTGTGTGTGTGTACGTGCGTGTATGTATGTGTGTGTGTGTACGTGCGTGTATGTATGCGTATAAGTGTGGGATATTGACGCAACGTGGAGACGGCTTTCGCTATAGGAGCAGTGTCGTGAGGAGGTGGTCGACGGTGGTGCTGCAGAGGGTGCTGGTGGGAAAATAAAATGATAGCACGCCAAAAACAGTCGAATGAAAGCAATAAGCAATCGTGATTGCTCAAAAAAAAAAAAAAAAAAAAAAGCCTATGAAGTTTTCCTAAGGTTTGAACGCTGCATTCCTTTAACTCATGACTTTCATCTATCCCTTACGTCCTTTTGCTTCACTTCATCAATATAGTTACATTGTTTCCTTTTATATTCAAATTAATGACTAAGAAACTCAAATTTATGAATAAAATAGCGAAAGAATTATCAACAAATATGGAAACCAAACAACCTGTTATGAATTGTTAATAGTCGTAGAATAGGAATTGTGTTCTGGAGTGGGAAGTGATTAGTGCATTAACATTCCTTTATACGTACAACTGTATAAGAATTTTTGGCATAGCTATAGGCCTTGGGCTCTTGGGGAAGAGCGGAGATTGACCCTAAATCACATCACTGGTGGCCTATGTGGCACCATAAAGTAGTGAGAGTAGTTGATCGTCGAAAAATGCCTTCGAATATTTCGGATAGTATGGTATTATACTCGTCAAATAAGGTAAATTTAAATGAATCAGGTCTTGGGTTTTTATTATTGTAAACTGGAAGTAGTTAGGAAATTCTTGTAAGATTACAACAAAGATTTATACTCTGATTGCGCCCATCATTACTGGTGATATTGCTGCTTTGAAGATGCTTCAAAAATTAGGGGCTCACTATTTCAAATCGATTTATATAAATGAACGGAAATTGTTTCAGTTACAGTTAGCAACACTGTTTGTACCGTGCCATATCATCCCAGACATCCAGTGTTGCCAGATTGGGGGAAATGTCCCCATTTTGGGGAAATCTGGTGCTCTTTGGGGAAATTTTTGGGAAATGGGTTTTGAGGGGATTTCTTAGGGGAAAAATTTTTTCTTGGGGAAAACCAGGGGAAAAAAACCTCGGGAAAAAAGAATTTTTTTCGTATTTAGATTTGCGTCAAGAAGTAGTAGTTACATTGTTTGTATCAAACAGCGTTGGTTTAGCTTTGCTCAACTTTATGGCATTCGCATTTCGCATTATGTGGAATATTATGCTACGGAATTCGCATTAATGTTCTGCGTGAGTAACTAGTTGATACGTGAAACGGGTAAAAATAAGTGTGATGAAGAATGTTCTTGGATAAATATATACAAAAATCATAGTTTAAATGTACATACAGAAGCAGAGTAGTAAATGCAAGTAGAAAAAAAACCATTTGGCTATTTCTTATACTTCGGTGAGGCGCTTGTATTTATGACTAGTGGCACCCGCGCGGCTTTGCCCGTAGTAGAAAATTAAAAGGTCTTTTGGTTCTCCTGTGTATTTACAAATAATGCATGATGAATTTATCGCCAATTGGCTTGCCCACGTTACGGTTCCACGTTATGATAGCTTGGCAATTTACTCGTCCATCTTATGATAATTTTGCTCGTGAAAATGTTCTTAAAATTGGAATAAAAAAGAACAAAATCGAATTTTCGAAAAATCGCTTAAAGGTGCACCCCCCATGCTACAAACAGCAGCAGCTACATGCAACAGAGAGATATCCAGACAGAGAGACTTTCAGCTTTATTATTAGTACAGATAAAGAAAGATAAAGATGAAGACCAAAAAAAAAAAAGCGAAAATGGGAAGAAAAAAAAGTTGGGGAATTTGGATTTTTGGGGGAAATTTTTTTTTTTTCAAGCGACAAAAATATTAGAGGAAGTCGATTCATTTTCTGAAAATATTAGTGGAAAAATAATTTTTGAATTTGGGGAATTTCGGTAGAAAACATCGCATTTTGGGGAAAAATTGGAAGAGAATTGGGGAAATCTGGATTTGACCATCTGGCAACACTGCAGACATCCCCCGGTCCTATCTTTTATATGATCTACTATGGATGGGGGAAAGGATGCATAAGGAAGTCCTAGGAAAGTATACATATTTTATCACAATTTTAAAATTATTTACAATAGAAAAAAATTTACATAATTCGCAACTTAAAATGTTGCAAAAATATACTACTTCGCAAGGTAGTTGAAAGACAATAGGTAAAATAACACTGTTTATAGTGAAACAGACAACCTGAGTAGCCTTAAAAGAAGATAAAAGCATTTTAGTTTTTCTACAAATACTAAATCATGAACAGAGCACGACACCCAACTAGTTTATAATTTTCTCATAAGAAATAAACTCTTATATGCTTCGTTACTTGTTTACGTTTCACCATATCCAAAATAATGTAATATTTCCGGAAGATACATTTTTATCGAAAATTTGCTTTAGAAACTTAGTTTCTGTGAAGGTAAATCAGGTATTACCTTGAGTACATGGTCATCGATACTTTTAAAAATGTTTTTTGATGTCTATTAAGAAACAACACTGCAAAAAATTCGAAAAAAAAAAAATCGTTTGGATCATTTTATCGAGGTGGACGATAAAAAGAAGGGGGCCATGCCCCGCCAAAGCTGTGGAGACAACTTGGTCCTTGATGTTTTAAAACTTTTGATTACATTCCTTGTTTAATTAACCGTATGCATAGGGGAGGGTGGCCCAAAGTGGGTAGGCCTTCGTATGCCCCCCCCCCTCCATGGCGTGTAAGTGGCGATGCATACGTATGTCGTGTGAACATGAACATCCCGGAGTTTTCATCAGTTCCAGCGAAGCAGCAGTGGTAGCGGCACGGCACAACCAGGTTTTAAAAAAAAATGATACATTTCTAAAAAAAAAAAAATGAAGTTTTGTAACTTGTGATTAGTCGAATTTATTTTCAAAAATATTACTTTATTCTGACACCGTTCACCTACAAACTACGATTTTTTAAATTTAAGGTTATAATTATTAAAATATAAGATGCGCTTTTACGCAGAGCGGGTCAGGCAAAGCGGGTATAGGATTTAATCATATATTTATTTATAATTTCTTGCCTCGTGTGCTGATTTATATTTTATATTTCAATAGGATAAGTATAACTTTAAAAAAATATTTTTTAGGATGGCAATTAATTAGTCTATTAATTAAATCAGTCCTTTATGTTTAAAAAAAATTGCTGACTTTAAGTTGGATAAGTTCAACTGTTTTATATGTTTTCATAATGGCAGGTAGCTAGTTAACTATTTTAATCATTTATAATTTCATACTTGATCGTCAAATGTACCAAATCACAATTAGTTAAGTTTACCCGCTTTGGGCTCCCTGGTAGGGCAAAGTTGATTTTCAATGGTTGTAAAGTTTGATAATAAATAAATATTGGGTTTGAAATAATACAAAAGTCACTTTCTATTTTGAAGTATAAGAACCCTGCTAGGAAATAAAACCAAAATTGTTGCGATAAAAGTTCAAAAACTACAATTTTCGAGCGTTCATCGAAAACCTACCTGCTTTGGGCCACCCTCTCCTATACATTCATTTGAATGATCAAATGAAATTGCTAGCTACAGAGAAATTGCAGAATATCAATTTCTCCTGAAAAGACTGAGGGCACAATAGTGGCTTATCCTCTTTCAGTTGGTCCCCGGACACTGAGGAATATTCGGCAATGAGTAAAAAAAAGGCACACAGATAGAGCAGTAGATAAGCACCGAGAACTGTTTTCATTTTACGAAACTTTACATAAACGAGCTGATGTGTGCATCACATGACTTCCTTTTACACCAATTTAATGTCATTTCCCCATTACTGGCAATTTTAATGTGATTCAATTGTTTACTTTCTAAATATCACCAACAGTGGGCAAATTGAAACCAAATTTTTAAATTTAAAACAAAATCGCCAAATCTGTTGCCAAGTTGGCGAAAAAACTTGGCGACCAAAAGACTGGCGAAACACCGCAAGGAGTCCGCCAAATTATAACACCACTTGAGTTTACATCGAAATTAACAATGATTTCCCCCCAAAAAGGGGCAAAAGACTCCTTTAAGAACACTCGAATGCAACCAAAAGGGAAGGTGTACAACTAGGCCCCACTAGGAGTGTACGTAACAAATTTCAACATTCTACGACATATCGTTTTTGAATTATGCGAGATACATACGCACACACGCACCTACATACGGACGTCACGAGAAAATTCGTTGTAATTAACTCGGGGGTCGTCAAAATGGATATTTCGGGTGTCTGTAGGTTCCTGGGCATATATCCACGTGTGGTCGGGTCGGAAAAAAACTCAACATTCATTTGTGGGTGAGAAAAATAGAAATTAAGGCCGATTTTTGAGTGAAAATTTTTCGCGAATACAATACTTCCTTTTTTGTAAAAGGAAGTAAAAATCATTTCAGTCTGAAATGGAAAATAAAACTCAATCTCTGTTAGCTGTAAGTCCCCCAAGAGTAGGAATGGCATTTCTGAACAAAAAGATGCAGATAAATCTCGTGAAATGGCTATCTCGGAATTCTCACTTGCAGTGACCACTACTGACTGGGCAGTCACCTACACCGCATTGGCATTTATGACAGCCTATTTTGCCATGTCTGTCAGAAAGACGAGATAATGAACCGACAACCAGGTTCGTCATTTCTAAATTTTCCCGGGGGGGGGGACAAAGGGTTTGTGTTCAATACAATTAATAGGGTAAAAAGTACAAAATGTTTTCAAAGTTGCCTAATTTCATTATGTTTCTAAAATCCAGGCGGTAAGAGGGTCAATTGACTACTCTTCTGATCAGGGGCGTGCACAGAAATTTTAGGGCCCGTCGCAAATGACCTTTCCGAGCCCCCCTCCATATTGTTTGCCTCTATACTCCCCCCCCCTAGTTTTAAAAATATTGGGCCTCCTTCAGGCTCGGTCCCGGGCCAACAGGTGTCCCTTCTCTCCCCCCTATGCACGCCCCTGCTCCTGATTGCTCAAATGACGGGCCTGCTCAAGAAGTGCTCGATTCTGTGTAGTGGTTCCAAAGTTCAGCAATATTGGACTGCCAGACGCCCACAGAGAAATTGATTTTTCTCTTCCTCTTTTCTTTTTTAATGAGATGTTTGTCTTTTTCTCCAACCCTTTGAAAAAAAAAGAAAAAAACTATTTATTTGAATTAATAAAAAGAACAGTAAATACTTACCATATTTTCGAATAAGCTAATCATCGAAGTGCTTAACTTATTTCTAGACAGAGGGGTTGTATTTTGTCGTTGCTTGGTTTTGCAGAAGAAGAACATTTTGTCATTGATATTAAAAAAAATTTCTCAGCAGGGCCTGAAAAAGCCAAAGTGATGCCCAGGGCCTGGTAAAATTTGATGCCCTTCTCAGAAGAACATGAGTGCATTTTCCAAGTGGTAGTGCCAAAAAAAAAAAAAAAAAAGGACAGGACGAAAGAAATTTACTTTAATTCGGTTCCCCTATACTAATGTTGCCCAGGTACATGAACCCGCAGGACCATGCATTAATCAGGCCCAGGGCATCAGGTATTCATTTCACTTTCGGAACTGGATAAAATGCACTTGCTACTCACGTGTGTAGTCATCAGTCATGGGTCAACGCAACTTTACCGAACCATAAACGCTTCAAAACAGAATTCCCTTTTCACCTTGGCGTTGAAACAAAAGCATAACTGCAGCGGTTAACGAACCAATCTAATGTTAGCAACATCACCCTTATTTCCATCAATGCTTTTTTTTTCATTATATCACTTGAAATCGTATACAACTTCGGAATGATCCCTTTTACGCTCCATGGCGCCATTTTTTCTCGTCTCGAAACATCCTGCCCTAATGTCTCAATTTCGGACAAGTGGAACGAAATCTTTATGATGATGGTCAGGAAGTTTGTTTGTGTAGTCGCTGAGGTTGTCACAAATGTCACTCAGGTAATAGTTTGAGAAGATGCTTTTCGGGTGCAAGATTTGGCTTTTAGAAAGTATTTGCGCCTTGTCGCGCTTGATGTGAAATAGGTAGTTTTTGCTGCGTGGGAAATTCGCAGGATTCTTTGGCTACAAGTACGTTTAAACAAAATGCTGTCGATTCCTTTCAAGTTATTGCCCTATCTGGTGAAATGCATGACATATGGCCAAAATAAAGTTTTTCTTTCAGATTTAATCTTAAGTCAATTAGCCAGAAGACATTCGTGTAATTCCAAGCTAATGTTCTCTTTGCTGGACTAGATAAAAAAACTTGGTGGCCCACATGCCCGTCTGGTCCTATGTGCCGCAGTTTGAACACTGCTGCTTTCTATAGCACATAAGCTGTGTCCATTTTGTTTCATCTCAGTGACTTGAAATTAAAAAAAAAAACAAAATAACATAATTTCTTAAACAATATTAAGAGATAGAGATAGATAGATAGAGATAGATAGATAGATAGATAGATAGAGAGAGAGAGAGAAAGAGAGAGCATCTAAATTGTTGTACTAACAATCGTCAAGGCATCTGCTAGATTGCGATTCTCTTATTTATATTGATGTGCTGAAGAATATATCTATGCACATTTAGTGAAATGTTTTGCAAAAAAAGTTCAAGAAAATCAAAACACTTCGTCGAGCAATTGGAGGAATTTAATCCAAGGATTTTTTTTTATTTATTTATTTTTTTTAACAGCTAACGCATGTCTCTCTCTCTCTCTTTTTTCAAACATTCAGGGCAGTGCACAGTAACATGTAAAACTGCTCTTATATTTGTTCAACCTATTATTGTAGTCAAGCAGCAATATATATGAGAATGTCTCTAGCTAATCATTGTACGTTTAGACGCTTTTGTAGGTGCGGATCTTAATGGCTTCGGAGAATGCCCTTGAACATAGAGTCAGAATTATAACACTCCATAATTTTTGGCTCCTTGTTCTCTACTCCTTGATGACAAGAATAAATATGTTTTTATGACACCGTATTAATTTTATTGCTGAACAGTGTTACGCCAAATGATATATACGAGTATATAAAGAAGAAAAAATGAGCATTAGGAATTAAAAGAAAAAGAAAAGCCAGCATTTAAACATGATAGTATGGGAGAAAAAAAGGCACATTTAGCTTCTCAAGAGGTGAAAGAAAACTAGAATATATCATCACAATGGTTAAGATTTGCAGCCATTTTTATCAAAAGTGGATGAAGGTTTTTGATTTGTCTGAAATGCAACAAATGGTTGCTTTTAATTTGAAAAACTAAAAACAAATCCAGAGAGAAGGCAAATCAGAAAATATTGCTTTAAAAAAATATTCTGAACTAATAAATTTTCCTAAGTTGTTTGCATTTCAAAACCTTTGCCAATCTTGCTTCACTAATGACAGAATTTACCGAAAATATTACTAACTTTTTCATTCACACTTACATGCGTATAATTATATTTTTAACCTGATAAAAGCCACCTGAAAAGAATCATTTGGTTGTATTCCACTAGAAAAAGAATACTTGACGCAATTAACTTTTAGATAAAGGTATTGAATTCAAATAATCTGTTCTTGGAGTTTTCAAAAATAAATCTTCAACTTAACCAACAAACTACAGAAAATGGGCCTTTCCGAGGAAAATCAAACAATTTGTCAGGCACATAACTGCTATTATCTTTCAGAAGTAATACTTAAAATGTGTAATAAACAAAAAAGGAATAAGAAATCACACATACATGTGATTTCACAGGCAAAATGTTTTTTGCCAATTTACCTTTTTAACTAATACCATGCAAATGAAATATGGAACATTCATGTGTAGGAAAAAATGTCTGATTTTCGGCGGAATGGACAACTATTTATTTCTTTTTGAAACTAACACTAACAAATAACTAACAAGAAACCACAGTGTATATTTAAAAAAGTTTGCAACAATTCATTTATAGGATTTTTTGCTAGAGTTGAGAATCCTAAAACGGGTGTCCAAAAGTGTGTCTCACACGTAGCAGCTATTATGGTTCATTAAAAAAAATAACATTTAAAGAAGATACTGGAAACAATTGTTTTGCTAAACAAATCATGCAAGTAAAATACTTTTTTTTTGAGCAGCAAATTTTTAAAATTTATTCCTAAATAATGTGTAGATTAAAATCAAAAATCAATGAGAATTCAGTCAAATACTTCCACACATGATGGTGGAATCATCCAAATATGAAATTGAAAGATAATAACGCCATAAACCCCCCTTTTTTTTGAACCAGAGAAAGTGGCAGCACATTTTCAAAGCAAAAAAAAAAAAAAAAGTTTATTATTTTTATATTAGAAAGTCGCCCGTCTCTTCTTCTACATTTTAACGAAGCCATTGCCTGTTTGGTGATATTTTGATAGCTGACACTGTAACCCTAACTCCAGTGGATGAAACCTAAACTAGGGAAGTTACAACCTATTAAGTGTTCATATTTTGGCTATTGGATATTGTTAATTGACCCTCAAAACTAAAAAATTCACCATCGCCGAATTTTAAAACACCGTGGTTGATTTTTAATGAATTTTTAAAAATCCACGCGCAAAAGTGCGCTCTTCTGAAACGTCACAGGGCGCGATGGGCGTCAATGGGCAGTCTTCCACCGAAGATCCCTCGTTTTCGCTACGGAGATTTTGAGTGCGCTGATATTTTTATTTTTTAGAAATTCAATAATCCTTTTGAACACTATGGAGATCGGATTCGTTAAAGCACAATCTAAATAATCTTCCTCATGTAACATCAATGATGATATTCGAATATTTCCGAGAGGATAAGAGGTTTAATGTTCCAGAAACGCGAGGAGTTAAATGCGAGGATATAAGCCTTTTACGTTTCGTCTTCGAAGTCGAATGCGTGACCTTCGGCTTCTCCCCTATCGAAGAGCGCATGACGTCACTTCCTATGCCATTTGACGTCACAAGCGCTTGAACTTTAAAAATTAATTTAAAAAAATAAAACTACTTATCGTATCGCAAAAACTTTTTCACCTATGACGTTCATGCATGTTACTCTATCATATAAAAATAAAATTGAAAAATCGAAAACGGATCGAATTCAGCCTGGTCACAATAAAGCCTTTCCCTGCATGTTGAACATTACCAAAACACATTAGCAAATTATTATGCTGTGGCGCGAGTTTCATTATTAAAACATGCGGGTAACTCGATCATCGGCTATTATATATATGAGAATTGTTCTTTTTAAAAAAACGTCTTACCTTGAAAACTACGAGTACTGAAGATAGTCAAAACCAAAAACTGTAAACGCACTTATTTTCGCGAAAGTGATGATATCGGTGATTTCGCGACCTGAACATTTGAGTATTTTATCTGAACAAAACCAAAAATTGAAGAAAAAATATTTCGCGAGGCTTAAATTTTCGTAATATAGATGGACTTGCGAAAATCGCGAAAGTATTCTCAACTGGCATAACATCCTAATGAAATAAAATAAAAAAAAAATCAGCGTCTAATTTCAAAGCACTCTTTTTCTTTCTCGGCACGAAAATCGGTAAACTTTTCATTTAAACATTATAATAGCATAAATTTACTATCATTTTTTTATTAATATTTGTTACTAATGCTCCTAAAAAGAATATGATTATGATGATATGCATCAATGAACCTCCAAACTACGAACTAATTTCAGTAAAACAAGATCATATCAGGCCTAAATACACAAATACTAAAAATTTGATGCATATCTTATTACTAAACTGCAATTAATGCATAAAAAATGAAGGCGTGACGGCTTGAATGCTTTCTTCGTCGCTTAATCGTCCATAATTATTCTGAATGATAATCGAACAACGGAACATCTGAACACCATGTAAGTGCAATACATTATTCGCCATAATTTAAGCAAATAAATATTTGGGATGCGAAAAAAATCTGGGTTTTGACAAAGATTCCATTGAACAGGTTCGCTGCAAAGTGTAATCTTTAGCCATAAACCAACCTACGCGTAATCACAGCTTCCCCTTAATTATACAGCACCCATTCTACACACAAGATTACGGTTAGGGTTACTGAACAGCACCACCGTCGGCAAATGCCTATAAATTACGATCGGGAGAAAATTCGATTTCTTACTTTTTTTTGTTTATCAGTGACTAATGAATATGTCCTTGACGTTCTACACCCCCCGTTCCTTTTTCACTCCCCTTACCTGAAGGATCGAACCTTATTAGGTGCTATAAATCACTTTTCGGAACCGATGGAACGCGATTTAAGGGCGGCAAGCGTTCGAGGAGAACGTGAACAAATGTTCACCTCACGTGATCTTATAACTGCCAGTTTAACTCCAATTAAAATGATGGAACGATGATTTTATGTGTTTTCTAGCATTGTATGTTTTATGTAAACGGGAATCAATACTACCCGTTGAGTATCAGTACAAGCAATAGCAATAACTTTAACTCTTATTCAACTTAATTCCTGTGGTCCAGTCACGTATGAATGGCCATTCCGTGGCAAAATACGTGAAAAAAATGTGCAGATACTATTCAGTCCAGACTACCAATCTATGGAATTGAAGAGAAGCTCAAGAACACTGTAGGAACTTACCAGGTTTGTGGAGTCGGAGAGAAAGTGGTTGACTCTGACTCCGACTCTCAAAATTTTGTTCAGTTCCGACTCCTTTACCTCCAAATCAGTCCGATTCTGACTCACGGCTTCAACTCTTTATCCGTTACCCTGGTAGATTTAAGGGCTCGGAAGGAAAATGACAGTAAAATAAAAATATTCGTCAGTGGAATCAAAACATATCTGAAAGTTATATCGTGTTGCTATATACTCACATTTGCAAGGGCTAAACGTTAATTTAAAACCTATGCAAAAAAAAAAATAATAATAATAATTTGAACTTGGACATCTTGAATTCAAATTGTTTTTCGCAATCACGAGTGTGTGTGTGTGTGTGTATGTAGGCGTGTGTGTTTCTGTGTGTGTGGGGGCGGGATATGTTTGTTTGTGTGTGGGGGGGTATGTTTATGTGTGGGTATTTGTGTGTATGTGTAGGTGTCCGTATGTATTTGTGTGTATAGGTGTTATGTGTAAGTGTAGGCAAGTAAGTGACGCAACTTGGAGACGGTTTTCGCTAGAGGAGCAGCATCGTGAGGCGGCCGGTCGACGGTGGTGCTGCAGAAGGGGGCGGGGGGAAATAAAATCATAGGAATTCAAAACTGTCAAGTGAAAACAATAAGCAATCGTGATTGCTCAAAAGAAAAAAAAACTGTCTGGAGGAATGTAAGCCACTCTACTATATCTGCAGTGTAAAAATAACAGTATATGGTATTTTAAGGCGAGTAGTTTAATAAATATGTTTACATTGTCTAAATAGTATCGAAATTTTTTGATAAATACTTAAGGGGTGTTCAAATGAAAGGTACCAAACGAGACTGTGGGCCTAAATGAAAACTTTATTCAATGTATGCACCATGGGCCTAAGCACCACGATCCCACTGATTAACTAACTGAAAGATTCCTTGCTCCAGAACTTCTGTGGCTGTGACGAGACCCAGTCCCTTACAGTGTCCTCCAGGTTGTCGTCCGAGTTGAAGTTCTTCTCTTTCAGATGCTTTTTATGGGAACCAAATACTTAGAAATCGCAGGGCGACATGCCCGGGCTGTAGGGTGGTCAGGGTGGATGGTCAAACTGCTCCCAATTGAATGGCCATTGCCGCCTGAATGACCCTGGATAGAGCCGCTATACATATAGGCCGACGGGCCGTGGTGGCCTGATCGGAAAGGCCAGAGGGTCAGACTTGGAGACGGAGGGTCTCGGGTTCGATCCTCGCTGGTCGAAGATCCACCGTCGTCATTAATGGTGACTGGGCGACGTTAAATATGCTCGTGGTCACAATGTCCTCCAAGTGAAACGATACCTCTGGGGGTACCAGACCAGAAAGTTATTCGGCTCCTGGCCTGGTTCTAAATTATCGAACTGTCCATAGATGGCACCACCATCTATTGTGTTGTCTTCTGAAGGCAAGGCGACTGGCACGCAGTCCTTCATAGTTTGAGGGCCAGAGGTCCCTTTGATAGTTGATAAATAGGCCGACGCATCAGCTTTAGTTTAGCCATTTTGGATCGGATTTTTCGTTGTTGTGCTGTTAGGGTTACCAAAGCAAAGTTTTGGATTTCGCTAAATTTGCTAAAAATAATATTTTATTTAATAAACAATCCACGTGCCGCTATTAATTGCTCGCTGGGAAAAATCACCAAACGCGATAACTTACCAGAAAAGACAACCACTCAAAAACGCGCTCCCCTCCTATCATCCAAAATGGCTGATCTTAAGCTCATGCGTCGGCTCGTATATATAGTGGCCTTAAGGGGTTACAGTACCTCAAAAATGATGAAATGATCAAAAAATTTTTTATCGCTTATTTCAAAACTAAAAACTATTCTGAACACGGGAAAAGTTTCATTGCTTTAGTTCAAATATTTAAAAAGTTATGCGTGGTTTTAGGCTATGCTCGCTATGTGTTCTTATGCCAAAGAACAACTTCAAACTGCTTTTTCTCGATGATGTTTTTTTTTTTTTTGTGTTTTCATGTCATTCGAATCCTTAAGGATTTTTTTCTATTAAAGATACAGCTTTAAAGCAATACTTTTTGCCATTGGGATAACATATTTGACAAAATCGTGCATTTGGATAAGCATTTTATAAATTACTCAAATGTTTAGAGCATGTTAAACCTTTAAAAACAAATTTAAAAAAAAAAAAAAAACTTTGATTTTTTTCATAATTAATCACAGAAAATTTTCTAATGAGCTCACAAGCAAATGAATGCACAGATTTTTAGAGATGATTATAGTGGTCATTTATCAGAAAACTTTTGTTAAATTAGTGCAAAAATAAAAAAAGCCTTAGAGATTTTAAAAAATTGAAATTTTCCTCAATTTTTTGAATTTTTTAAAAAAGTAGGCAATATTTTTAAATTTTGAAAATAAATTATTGATTAAGAAATAAATATGCATGTTATGGTTTCAAAGAAATATAAAATTTACTTAAGTTTAAAAAAAAAATGTTTGGAAGGTACTGTGATCCTTTAACCCTGGAGACGTGTGGACGCGCGTCATCACGATGCAAAACCACTCTTCGTGAGCAACCCTGGTCTTTTCTTCTTGATGAACCTACGTCGGCTTTGGAGTGTCTCACAGTCACATCGGAGTTAATGATTCTCTTGTGCTCAAGGAATTCAACAAGGAGCGGACTTCGTACGTCGAAAAAGGCAGTCAATTTGACGGCGCTCTTTGTAAAATTCTCTGATTATCTCCTGTGCTTGTTAGCGTCCACGTATGTTTCGATCCACGCTGGATACTCAAATAGCATCTCTAGTCTCGCTACATTTTCCCACAGCTGCATACGCAAATATATAAATGGTTGCATTGTTGTGACGTTTAGTACCTCTTTATTTGAAGGTCTCTAATAGAAAAAAATGTATTACAGTTTATCTTTTGGGGTTTTATTTTAGTTCTTATATGGGAAAAGAATACGTAATTTATAATGTTTGCGATCTAAAAATTAATCTTCTATTTCCTAAACCAGACGTTATGCTCCTTTTTTTTTGTATGGAAAATATGTGTATTAATTCTCGTTTTTGCAAATTAGTATTATTATTTCTTAAACTAGCAAAAATACCCGGCGTTGCCTGGGTCAGTAATAATTATGAGGAACAACCGTTACTTGCCCTTGTTTTCTGTTTTAAGCGAAAGAATTTAAAACAAACCTTTTTGACGTGATTAAAAATCGAGCTTCTTATTCCTTACTCATTAAACTAAAATAGCAATAAGTATAAAGAACAAAATATTATTCAATTAGAAACGAAAGCACGACATTTAAGCATATACAAATTTTAAGAATTTCCGAAATATGAAATTAAACTTTACATGTTTAAAAAGATTTATCTGTTAGTACTTTTTTTAAATCTAAAACCTTCTCTGTATGGCTATTGATGTACGAACTGTTTTAAAAAATGTAGTCGCCCGTGTTCCCCTTACACTTGCTTTAGTTATTTTGGGAAATTTCAATTTTTGTGGGCACTTGGTGCGGTTTAAAATCTTACCAAATTTGCGAGAATCATTTTGGGACACTTTCGATAACACTCCCCCTCCTTACTAATTTTTATTATAGAAATATTGTTGCCAGATGCTGAGATACTTTTGGTCAAAATAAAATGGCGCTAAACGGTTTCGTCCGAAATGTTTCCAAAATAAATAGTAAAATTTGGCGATTGTTTGAAATCGTGCAAAAAGAAAAATTAATGGAAGTTTTTGTGTGGTTTATGGATTTGCCTAATTTAGTTGTTGAATTATTTTACACAGTATTTTTTTTTAAGTATCTTTGATTGGCGATATTTTGTTTATATGGTGAAAGCTGAGAAACATTATTACGTAGTCTTTGGGCTCAAAAACAGCGACAGTGGAAAAAACTGCCAAATGCATCAGCTACTGAAATCTTTCTGAAAAAATTCTGGCGATATTTCTGCTGGTTGGTTGAATATAGTGAGCAAGTGTCCAATCAGCATAAATAATAATAATAAACCATTAATTACATAAGTTCCGTTTAAAAGTAAAATGATCAGCCAAATCCATTTATTTTTAGCCAATCTTGTGGAAAAACGTTACTTTAAGATTTGACTTGAGAAAAGCCTCAAAAAGTCAGACGAAACGCAAAAATATTCAACAACTAGCAAAAATACCCGGCGTTGCCTGGGTCAGTAATAATTATTAGAAAAAATCGTTACTTGCTTTTGTTTTCTGCTTTAAGTGAAAGAATTTAAAACACACCTTTTTGACGTGATTAAAAATCGAGTTTCTTCCTTACCCATAAAACTAAAATAGCAATAAGTATAAAAAACAAAGTAGTATTGATTTAGAAACGAAAGCACTATATTTAAGCATATACAAATTTAAAAAACATGAAATTAATCTTCTCATGTTTAAAAAGATTAATCTGTTGATACTTTTTTTTTAAACATGGTGTCTAAAACCTTCTCTGTATGGCTAATGAAGTACGAAGTGATTAAAAAAAAGTAGCTGCGCTCGTAATCCCCTTATACTTGCTTTAGTTATTTCGGGAAATTTCAATCATTGTGGCTCTTGGTGTGATTTTACCGAATTTGCGAAAGTCGTTTCGGGGTACCTTCGATGATGCTCCCCCATTCTTTCCTTACTTTGTAAAACGATATGATATTAATTTTCGTTACAGAGATATCGTCGCCAGATGCTGAGATAATTTTGGTCACCATAAAATGGCGCTAAACAGTTTCATCCGAAATGTTACCAAAATAAGTAATAAAATTTGGTGATTGTTTGAAATTGTGCAAAAAGGAAAATTAATGGAAGTTTTTGTGCTGTTTATGGATTTGCCTAATTTAGTTGCTGGATTATTTAACACAGTAAAAAAAGTCTTTTGAAAATTCTTTGATTGGCGATATTTTGTTTACATGGTGAAAGCTGAGAAACATTATGACGTAGTCTTCGGCTTCAAAAACAGCAACGTTGAAAAAACTGCTAAATGCATCAGCTACGGAAATCTTTCTGCAAAAATTTTGGCGATCTGCTGGTTGTTTGGATAATGAGTAAGTGTTCAATCAGCATAAATAATAATAAAAATCATTAATTACATTAAAGTTCCGTTTAAATGGAAAATCATCAGCCAAATCATGTATTATTTGCCAATTTTGTGCAAAAATCTTACTTCAAGATTTGACTTGAGAAAAGCCTTGAACAATCACGAAAAGCAAAGAAAGTCAACAATACAACAATTGTCGCTATCGACAGGGAGTTGAGATGATACACTAAATACTGTATTGAGTTGAGGAAAGCCTTCGAACATGGATCTAAAAAGCTCATAACTCGTTTTTTATTCTACTTAGAAATTTCGAACAGGTGCCATCTTCAGCAGAAAAATCAGAGCTTTCGATGGACATATAATGTAAATATGTGCAAGTATTTTTTCATCCCAATATTAAAGAATTTATACAAAAATTGTGTTTTATTGCCCCCTAACGGGGTTTTCCCCCCATAACGGGACGAAAACAACCCTATGTGTTATTCTGATGCATAAGCTATATTATTGTAAAGTTTCATCAAAATCCGTTCAGTAGTTTTTGCGTGAAAGAGTAACAAACATCCATACATCCATACATCCATACATCCATACAGACAAACTTGCGCATATATAATATTAGTAAGATTGTTACTTAATTTCTAAAATTGTTCGTTTTTTCAAAAGAACACATCAATGTATTCAATATTAATTTTACCATATGGCGTAGAGTAAGTTGAGATATCATGCCCCAACAGGTAAAACGCCCCAGTAACTGCATTTCACTATTTTAGCAACAGAGTGCGCCCGTGTCCATTTTTCAAGAGCATTTGTGAAAAAGAAGTTTTACGCATACACTACAGCCAGTGGCGCACACAAGGGAGGGGTCCAGGGGGTCCGGACCCTTCCCATAGGTTTTGTTTTTTCCCCGATTGATTACGGTTCTATGTATTTTGTACGTAAAATATTTTCAAACAAAAATAACAATAATTTCAGTTCTAATAAATGAAAAAATAAAATGGTTATGCTAAAAGATTTTCAAAAATATTGTGCACTTTTCCTACAACAAATGACCTAAAAGAAGTAGAAAGGTGATTATAAATGAACACACTATAATAACGATGTTTTTAGTTTTGTTTTTATAGATTAAAATGAGAATCTATGAACTTCTATAACCATATGGTGCTTCTACAACGATGAATTTGCTTTGCTGAATCCATTTCTTAACTATAAGAAAAGTAAAAGCGTAAAATTATTTTGCTTTCTGGTAATTTGTTTGAGTATGTTTCATTACAAAATGCTAATTATTTATTCAATAGTTTATTTTTTACTGTTTTCCGTTCTCGCGAATCGACAAAATCAAGTCAATATGTTTAACGACGTATTGGGTCATAATATGAAAATGAGGCTTTCGATCTTGGACCCTCCCCTTGCAAAATTCCTGTGTGCGCCACTGACTACAGCCATTTTCAGAAATTTTTTTAGAGGTAATTACAGCTTTATAGCAAAGTGAAAGGTAAGAGTGACCCTTCTTAACGCGGTTTAAAACCTTTTACATTTTCATTTTCCTGAATTTTCATTTTTCCAGAATAAAATTCATTTAGATTTTTCAATTCGTTGCTCATTTCATGATATGTATTGACTTGCACTAATTTTGTTAATTTTAAATACTTCTTGCTTATTATAGCAAGCTTGATAATGTTATCTGAAGTGGAGCATTTTTGACAGAATGGGACGATTGCCTGACTGTCAGGGCAATATGCGCCAAAGCTGCAATTTCTTTTTACTATAAGAAATAAAGAAATTTAATTCGTAGTTTTTGATCATGATAGATTCTGATCGGGGCAGAGTGATCTTTTATTTTTCGTTAACATAAAATTAAAAAAAAAAGTAATTTGAATTTTGTCATCTTGAATTCAAATTATGTTTTTCGCAATCACGAGTGTGTGTATGTAGGCATGTGTGTTTGTGTGTGTGTGGGGGGGGGTTTGTGTGTACGGGTTATGTGTATGTGTGTTTGTGTCTGTGTGCTGGCATAAGTGTGTGGGTAGTTGTGTGTATGAATGTGTGTGTGGGGGGGGGGTATGTGTATGTGTGTGTGTGTGGGGGGGGTATGTGTATGTGTGTGTGTGGGGGGGGTATGAGTATGTGTCTGTAGGCATATGTGTTTGTGTCTGTGTGCAGGCATGAATGTGTGGGTAGTGGTGTGTATGTGTGTGTATGAATGCGTGTGTGTATGTGTTTGTGTGTGTATGTATGCGTGTGTGTATGTGTTTGTGTGTGTAGGTGCATGTGTGTGTAGGTGTATGTGTGTGTAGGTGTATGTGTGTGTATGTGTTTGTGTGTGTGTGTGTGTGTGTGCGCGTATGTGTGTGTAGTTGTGTATGTATACGCTTGTGTGTAGGACATGGACGCAACCTGGAGACGGCTTTCGCTATTGGAGCAGCATCGTGAGGAGCCAGCCGGTCCACGGTGATGATGCGGAGGGTGGCGGTGGGAAAATAAAATGATAGGACATCAAAAACAGTCAAATGAAAGCAATAAGCAATCGTGATTGCTCAAAAAAAAAAATTTTTTTTTGCTTCGGTTGGGTGTGATACCCTAATTTAATCTATTAAACGTGCCGTATTACGACCTACACAGACGATCTTGATAAAGTCGTTAAAATGTAGGTCTACTACAATTTATTTTAGAATGGAGTATTGTATCATATTCAACTTTTTTCTGTGTTATTTGTAAGTTATTATATTTAATGTATTGTACCCAGTACCCAGTTTTCAGAAAAAAAATCAATATCACACCACTGATTTCAAATGAGTTGGAAAAGAGTTTCCACGCGAACTACGTATTTTAAACCACGATGATCATTTACTGCATCTTCAAGAGAAAAAAAAAGTCCTTTTAGAAAACCGCAAAATCGTAGGAAAACTTGTGGCCTGTTATGATCGAAAAATTGTGCAAAGCCTTTCGATCACATTTATTTGACTTTGGCTATTGAGATCTAACTACATAGTAAAATATTAGGTGTCAGAAAAATTTTTTTAAAGTAAGAAAAAAAAAGAAGAAGAAAGAAAGAAAGGAGGGTAGAAAGAAAGAAAACTCGAATAAATGAATTCACCCCTGAAAAAATTTCAATAGTAAAATTTTCTCTGTGTTACTTATATTGAATATAATCTTCTGAATTTGTTGTTGGAAAAATAAAATACAAATCGTCCAATTAATTTAAGCAACCAGTTTTTTTCTTACCTTATGCTAAAACAAACCACTTTATTGAATATGCCAAATGCCACTGCGAAAATTATAGAATCTTACAAGTGGACAAAAATGACCACAGTATGTTCCAACCCAATTAAAAATTTTGTATCGTAAAATTGTGATAATTATTTTTGGAATAAAAAACAAACCTTCCTATTGATTATGAACTGCTCCGTCATTTCAACTTTTTCCAAGAGGGGGGAGGGGGGCGGAAAATGGTGTGTATTCAATGAAAATTTTATCGGGAAACTTTAAAAAGCCCACTCTTTCAGGAAAAACATTAATTTTTCAAAGGAATCAATTGACCACTCCTGATCATCCTAATGACGGGCCTTAACAACTTGCCAACGTACCACGAACAAGTTCTGGAACTTTTTGGTACTCAATGGCAATCGAATAGTGTTTATTTAACCATGGTGGAAGATTTACCAAATTTTAATTGTTGTAACTATATTCAAACAGAAAAAACGGTCCCTTTCCGCAAACTGATTTTCGTTCACTTATTAATAAATACTCTGTATGCTAGAAACTAAGAGTGTAAGAATTTACACAAATTGATCAATTTTTAATTTTCCTTTATTTTTCAGAAGCAAAACTAGTCATGGCGAAACTTTCATGGTGTGTCAGTAATCCTTGCGCCTCCAAATATCTTTATGGCTGTTCTGCTCATTAGCTTTGATAAACAAGCTTAAAGAAAATGGTGATGAATAGATTTCATAATTCATTGGGCACCTCCCATTTCCCGCCCCCCGAGCCGATTATATCTATGATTTTCTGATAAACATTTAATTAGAGAATATGTATCAGGGCGTTGGGCCTTGACTTCTTTTTCTTCTCTCCACATTGCGTATGATAATTACACTAGCTACCAATTTTTGAAGTCTGAAAATTCGAAATATATCACTCAGGAGGGCTCCAGTCTACAGGTGGAAGGAGGGGAAAGTGCTTTGAGCTGTAGTTAGTCTGCAGAAGCCGCCTGCAGAAAATTGGAAGGCCTGGGTGCAAAGAGGTGGTAGCTCTACGAATAAACTTTTAGGAATTACAAACAACGTATTAAAATGTATTTGTAAAGATTTTGTCTTTGTATTTTTTATTACGCTTGATATTGCCTATACAGTAGAGTCCCGTCTATCCGGCCCCCGTTTATAAGGAACGAACTTGTAGAGTTTAAAAAAGTTTTATGTTCAAACAAGAAGGTATTAATCTTAAATTGTGATAGCTAAACGATAAGTGCGTTAAACACCCGATTTTTATGTTGATTAAATGTACAACCCCTGCATAGAACACGCAATACTGCTCCGTGGGCAGGTAAACGGCAGTATCTGCAGAAATGAGCTTACGGAATATTTGCAGAAACGCATTTTGGATTCCATACAGACAATAGGGAAATGTTGGACTTTGATTTTTTTCCCGAGCTTTTTTTTTCAGCGAAAGCCAAAAAGTGAAAGGTTGTACAATAAAGCTAACATATGCAATCGATGACAAAAATTAAAAAAAAAAAGAAAGAAATATCCAACTTTCAACATTTATTTGAATTTTCACGTCTTGGATTCAAATTAGTTTTTTTGCAATCACGAATTGTTATAGGCCCCTATTCGTTGGGTTTCTTTTTTCTTCAAATGAAACGGCATGGAACGCCAAGGAATTTGCAACCGTCATATTATGACTGGCGATTTTTTAGAATAGGTAATACGAGGTATATCTGAAAATTTCGCTCTCTAAATAAACATTAAAAGCAACCGTTATCATATCAATCTGAAAAATCAGAGCAACATCAACTATGGTCAAGTGCGGTAATAAGCAATTCGTGATGTCTCAAAAAAAAAAAAAAAAAAATGCTGTTTTTTCCATTTATCTGCCCCCAGCAGTATAACAATCTAATCACTGTAGTGTTCTTTTGGTGCCCCAGTTTGACACCACTGCGGCTGAACTATAAATAATAAAGTGTTTGATTGAATAATATAAAGTGTGAATTGTGCGAAACAATCCTAAGTAACTTTGTTAGCTGCCCCCGGCAGTATAGATATTAAATCATCATGGCGTGCTTTTGACGCATCAGTCTAATACCACTGCAGCCTGGCGTAACCAGAGGAAGACAGGGTAACTGCCCTTCCCTAGAAGTGAACCTATAACTCCCATGCTCTTTTCAAATGTCACCATAGATAATTTAAAATTGCAATTTGAAGACTTCAATTTCGAAAAAATTTCGGGGTAAAGACCGCTTTTTCTGCTCTCATCTAATCAAAAATAGCATAAAATGTTTTATTAGGGGGAGACGAGGGCTACATACTTAAACGATTTCCGAGATCCGTACTTGGGGGGGGGGGGGGGGCTACTAAAAACCACTATCATGTTGCGCCTATGCTTGCCTCTTCCTTACGTGAATCCTGGCTACTTCCATGACTGCAGCTCAACTTCAAATAAAAAGTATTTGATTAAATAATATAAAGGATGGATTGTGCGAAACAATCCTACGTAATTTTGTTACAAAGCAATGTTTTTTCGCTGTAATAAAAGGTATATCTGTTTAGTTAAGGATTTGTTTTGCTTGTTTTCCATACTAACCGGATTATGCTCATTTTCGTTTATCTGGATTGCCTTTGGTTTCAGTTAATCCAGATAAACGAGGCACTACTGAATTTATTAAAAAAATGCGTTCTGTATATTTTTGTGTTACGAGATTCATTATTCTACTGGCAAATTGATGACAAAGATTACTCTGAAGTCCGTCGTTTTAGTTCGGTTTGCTTCATTTCGTGAGAGATATTTCTTTCTTTCTGACAGGTCTGATATTCTGTTCTAGAAGGCTAAGATTAGAGCGTATTTGTCCTGTTTTTATCAAGTTGAACTTGAATCATTTTATTTTCATGATGGAAAAATAACTTTTCATAAAAAATGCCCATTTATTGCTTCTCGAAAACGGACTTTGGGAACAGATGACGGTTTCATGCTGCGCAAAAAACGAGCAGTGTTCGACAAGTAAAAAATAAATTGAAAGTACATAATTACATGCTGAAAAGATTCACACGCTTTGGTGGTATGATTACAATGCTGCAGAGAGTACATTATTTTCCCGTTACACTTCGAGCATCCAGGATGCTTTTCTTAAAACACCATCATTATTTCATGTGAGAAGCCATCAGAAGAAGCTACAAACAAAGCATCATTTAAACTAACGGAGAAGAAGAAACCGAGAACACGTTTCTGATTGCTTCTATAACAATCTTTGCACTTCGTCACTGGATGCAATTACGGGATTTTATGTAAGATATTTATGAAAATGATAATCGAAGGAACACAGAGATCTTTGTATTCGAAAGAGTTGAAGAACTGAATGGAAATGAAATCGCTTGCACGAAAAGAGTTTCGCTAACTCGCTCCATGGCTATAATATTTTCATTGGTACTTCGAAATTGCTTCAAATTAGCGATATTTCGTTCAACGTGAGATGCTAACGATTGTAAATGATAAAAATTATTAAGAGTGAAGTACAATTTTCTTGCAATCAGAATTGCTGTTATGAGTTTTCAATCAGCAATAAACATTTTATTTTTACCTTAAGTGAACATAAAAAATTTTCATTGAAATATGCAATAAAATTATGCTATACTGCCGTGATAAGCACAAAAGTCGTATCTGCTCTTTTTATCAAAATTGAATTACGGTCACCGGAACGTTCTTTGCCACATATTTCATCAAAGGACAAAGTTTTATGGTCATTTCTGTACCTTAGAGTCAGATGGACGTAATGTCCCACTATGGTAATTTTACACGAGAGAGGAAAAACTTTTTTCTGACGCATGGAAAGGATGGGACGCGTGCTGTTTTTACTCTAGTAAAAATTGAAAACGATTTTAAAAAAAAATTAGATTCACATAGTTCGATGCGAAATACGCTAAACATACATACAATAAACGAAAAATCTCAATTTTTGGATTTACGTTAGTCTGGCTCACAGGTACAGATTTGTCAGTGGAAAATATTCAAAAAAAAAAAAAACCATTCTGAAATAGTTGCATCTGATAAATTGCAACTAAATAATACTTTTAACTAAATAAATACTTCACCAAACAGTAGAAGGCCTCAATTAATATTTAAAATGTTAATAACAATTACTTTATCATTTAATGATAACAAAAGTAGTTTTTGAATGACAGCAAAATATTACAGTATGAGTACCAATTTTTGAAAATTGGTACTCATACTGTATGCATATATAAAGCATGTTTCTATATTGAAACATGCTTTATATTTCGGCCCTGATTTGAGTAAACTACATGTGCTTCTACATAGTTAAAATATTACCAGATAGGTGGAGTTAAAAGCAGAGTAAATATTTCAACATTTCACTTTGCCCCGCTATTTCGCTTTGCCCCACACTCCCCTACTTCTGTTTTCAAAAAGTACGCCAATGATCTTAGTTTGGAATTTTTCTTTAAAAGAAGAAAGAGAAAGTATAAAAGTCACTTTTATTTATTTATTTTAAATTGTTCAAGAGGGATTAAATCGCTTCATTGCATACATTTTACGTCAAATAAAAACCATGCATTTATATTTTCAACAATATCCATGTTCACTAAAGACAACTTATGATTTTTTTCAAGGAAGAAGGGGGGGGGGGGACGATATGTGTCTGTCAATCTCTAGAGGAAGCAATGGGTTCAAAATGGCTGGGAAACACTGTACTAGAGCCATTGAATGCAAAAGAAGAAAATAAATAAATAAATAAACCTTGAAATATTTTATTCTTCTTTCTTTGGAACAGATTAAAAAACAAAAATAGCGGCACGACACGTAATTGTGACGAACGCATTAAGCTTTCATTCTGTGATGCGAGCTAAATTGAATTAACAAGGGCAAACAGCAGTTGATTCCTGACCTAAAGAATTTTCGATTCTTTTATGCCATTGTCAAGTTGAAGCGACTCTTAAAAAAATAATAAAAACATTCTCCTGGTATGATGGAATTTTAACCACTGCACTCCTCATTTCTGAAGTGACATCAGGTTCATTAGCCCTATGCACTGAAAGGATCAAGAAATAAAAACGAGTTTAGTAATGCCAGGTTCGGAGAGCATTGTAACTAAATAAATCAGCAAAGAAGTAGAATATAAAGCGAAAATAGCTGGAAGCTACCCCCGTGTCTGTCCTGCTGCATAACACACGACCGCCGCCCTCCCAGGCCATGCGTAATTAAAGATCTTTCTGCTAGTCGTTCTTTACGCCTGGATTCTGCTAACATACGTGATTGGAATGAGCTGGCGATTTTTGGCGATTTCTTTATTAGTTTTGAGATGAAATGCAAATAGCGGAATTGAGTTGCTGAAGATTACTCCTCTATTAACTGGATATTAGTACTAGTCAGCACTTAGGAAGATAAAATAGGAAATAACATTGTTTATAATTAAGCAAAAAATTGCACATTACTGCATACACGTGTTTCGGGTTGCAAGGAACACCTTTTTCAATACAAAATAAGTGATCCTGTGGATAAAAAGACTTTGTATAAACAACATAAATATTTTAAATTAAATCGTTCATTTATATCAGGGGTCTCCAACTTTTTTCTCTCGCGGGCCACATTGCAAATTTTTGAAGGTGAGGCGGGCCAGTTCAACAGTATTTTAGTTCAGATGGTCTATTTAGCGCTACCCCCCTCCCCATCCTCCGCCCATACATCGCGAATATATATATATTAATTAAGCGCTCAGCAGTGGGTTTTGAAAATTTCTGGGCTTGCTCCTATGTTGCTATATATCCTTATACATATTTGCTGTTAGCAGGGTTGGCTTTCTGCCGGCAGAAACTCGTTTTTGCCGTGCCAGTGGCAGAAACTGGTTATAACCGGTAAAAACCGGCAGAAACTGGCAAAAACTTAAAAGTGTCTTTAAGACCTTTAACTTTACTTAACTTTTGAAGTAATTACTAAATGATATTCGTTTAAATAAACTGAGATATCAAACATCATTTCATCATTGTAAAAAATAAAATACTATACTAGTGCCCTTGATTTAGTTCAAAAAGGGAACTTTTCTATTGCTGATGCTTGTAATAAAGGACAAAAATTAGATGGGTTCTTGGGAAAGAGGAGTGACATACAGAACTAAAAACAGGAAATTACTGATTGTAATTTGCTCGCTTTATATGCTTCATCTAAATTGCTTGTGATTGAAATTATCACATGCTTCAAGAAGAAAGTGTCAGAATTTTACTTGCCAATATTAACCTAGATTTTGTATGTACCTAATGTCACAGCTTTACAAAATAAATTGGCTCCATTTCTCCAAACTTATTTTTTCAGTCAAATTCCAACCAGTTTGAAAAAAATATACAACAGATGAAAGTTTCACGAATATTGCTTGTTCTTTGATGCATTGCCTGCTAGCTCTTGTGTTGCAAGAATGGTCCTAAGTTCCTCATTTGGGCACATTAAATTGAGAAAACTGTTTGGATTTTCGAAACCACCTTTTCTAAGAGGCAACTGCAGGGTCCAAACAATGTAACATTTGTTGCAAAGTAACAATTGATTGTGCTTTAGTTAACAAATTTATTATTTTTCCCATGTATTTTCTACTGTGTGTCAATTATTAATTTTTTGTCATTTTGTGAGTTTTTGCCAGTTTCAGCCATGCCGGTTTTAACCGGTTTCTACCAGTGGTTTTAACCGCCTTGGCAGAAACTTGCAAACCCTGGCTGTTAGCTAAATTAAATTATATTTTAATTGCCCATAAACCGCTAATAATATAACGGTAGGGAGTCTTGTAAAATTTAGAATAGTTCAGGAAACTGAAATAAAAAGTTTTCTGTGTCACAAAATCAAGTGAAGTTTTTCTTTTTTTTTTTCTTTTTAAAGGCTAATGAGTGAGTGATACAAGACAAAATTATTGCAATGTACTACAAATTTATTTTATTCAATTAATGACGATGACAACGTTGGAAAAGAATACAACACGTGTAAAGCTTTTACAAAAATTTTAAAAAATAATGAGAAGATTGCATTTGTTTGATAAAATTTCAGTCCATTCAGAACAAACTTCGTAGTTCCGATCAGTAAGAGTGATTTTAAATGTTCGTCTAATAAAGAAGATATACACTTAGATTCAATATGCTTCATTTTTCAAAACGTCTGTTTACACTTGTAAGTGGATGTAAAAAGAGGAAACATAGTTTTAACATGAATTTTTAAGTTCTTTAATTTTTTTTCTGGTAGAGAACTGTAAAATGGAACGCATGTTATCACTGGGGCCAGGAAATGCCCAGTGCCAGGAGACTAACTGGAGAATGGGGCATGGAGAAAAGAGATTTGTTCTCGGAAAGAGCAAAAAGAGAGATGGGTGCTGCACTCGTAGTTAATGGTAAAAAATAATTGGAAAACGATTTAAATTAACGGTAAAAAGATTTTAAATAATCATTTGTATTTAAACATTACCTGTACCCGACGCGCTTTGCTACGCCAACAAAAAAATACATTATTATACTGATTTTCATGACAATCGGTTGAACGGGGCAGAAGTTGCTACTCTGCAGTGCCACCTGGTGGCGAGCGGCTTCAATGAGCACCTTCTCCGTGGAAAAATACATTTATATAGCAATTTTCATAATAATCGGTCCAGGTATCAAGTGAAGCCGTGACTCTACTCAAATTTTGTACTCACGCAGTTTGCAAGATCAATCCATCGCTAAAAATATCAAATAGAAAAAGTTTTAAATCCCTCCGTTGCATGAAAAGCCATAAAACAATAAAGAAAGAATTTATCTGTTCAAACTCAAGAAAAATGGCAACAGCTAACTTCTTATCAATGAGATCTTTCACGCGAATTAATTTTATTCGTATTTATCCAATGGATTGTGACTTAAATTGGAATAAAAAAGGAACTATCGATCGGATTTTTTTCGAACTGGTCTATAAACATTCCCAACACCAAAAATAACAAACGGTGAAAGTTTCAGCCAAATCTGCCGGGTAGTTTTTGAGTTCATGGATGACATACAGACAAACCTTCATTTTTATATATATAGATAATATCTCAATTAAATTTCCAACGAGACTGTCTCTGTTCCTAAAAAAAAAAAGTTTGCAAACTTCCCGCGCGCCGGACAAAATCTATTCGCAGGCCGGATCCGGCCCGCGAGCCGTAGGTTGGAGAGCCCTGATTTAGATAAAAACATCCATAGAAATAGTAATTAATTTTACTTTCGTGCAGGTGCACCCAGTCGACGATGTTCCCTAGCCGGGGGAAAAATTGGAACTGCCGCCCTTACTCATTTCTCTTCAAGTTTTTATATCGAGTTTCAAAGAAAAAAAGCACAGAAATGGGGTGAATTTGCCGCCCCTAGAAATTGCGACCCGAGACACGTGTGAAGCTTTTCTCCCCCTAGATTCGATACCCTAATATCTACAACCTGTTAAATTTTCTATAATTTCTTCAAATGAAATGAATGTTCTCCCAGTCAAACTTCTAATTTTCATTCCTAGTATAGTTCGCTTTTACAGCAGTTTACAGTTATTTATTGAATTTATGAACATTTAAGACACTGAGAAGGGATTGCATTTCGAAATTTAGCCTTCCAGTTTGATATATTTTAAAACAAAGCACTTTATTTTGTAATGTAGTTGACATTTTGTCTTTATTTTTTTCCTTTCCTGTCTCTACTTCGGTGCCATTTCTTTTTCAAATTTCGTACATAATATGAGTTATTTTAATTTACATAAAAAGGCATGTACTTTAAACACTTTTAGGCAGGGGCGGCAAATAAGGGGTGCGAGAGGGGGCGGTTGCACCCCCAAATTTTTCACTAAGAATAATATAAAATGGTAAAATTCAATTTAGATAACTTAGAAAATCATTTGCCTGAATTTTCAGAACAGAAAAAACTGATGGAGGATAAGTGTTTGCCTTAACTAAAGAAGTAATCTCTTCATTCATATGGGTTAAATATTTCAAAATTGAGTAATCTATGTTATGATGGTGCATCTTTTATGAGATACCCGTACAGTGTAGAGACTGTGCAATTTTTACGCGTAAATTCCATGTCATTTTACATAAATTTTTATGCTCACATTATAACTTAATGTTCAGCTAGTAAGTGTTTATTGATGTCATGTACTAGAAACACATTTTAGCAACTCGGTGTATCATATGCTTTCATGGAAACATTTTGTAAAGATATGCTATTTTTGAAAAACATCTCACATCAAAAAATACTTTCACATCAACAACTGTATCTTGAGGCTCTTTACTTGACAATCTCTGAGTGACACAAGATGGTCTTCAAGAGTTATAAAAGCACCCTGGATACTGGAAAGCGACCTTTTCATTGATAAAAAATTTGATGTCATTTTAATATGTATGCCTGTCTGAATTTTTTGTTTACTTTATTTATACTGCGGAGCGTTTTTTTGATAAATGCTACACTCTATCATAAAAATTTTAATTCGCTAATTTTAATTCTTGGACTGACAATTGAAACTCTTAGTAATTTTCGCATTAATGCATACTTGAACCAGGTGTGGAACTTTGTGACAGAACTTTTCGTAACAGTTTTTAATGTATGCCAATGTGGAAGAGGTGACAAAACCCAGATGAAGTTTTAGTCGAAATATTAAATCAATATTTTGAATAAACTGATCAATTCAGTTTCTCAAGAAATTGAGACAGGATTTAATGAGATATATTTATTATTGGTCTTAACTTCAATATTATGTAGGTCGGTTATAGAAAGCGAAAAAGAAAATATTACACTTATAAGTAATAGCATGAGGGAAGAGGAATTGTTTTATGAATTGTGACTATACTTTTTAACGACACAAAATAAATACTAGCCTATTTAAAAAGCTTTCTTGGTTATTTTAAAGAGAGGAATCTAAAGGAAATGTGCTTTTTTTGACATAACTTTCTTGCTTCCATTGTTTTTTGACTGTTTTAATCAGGTCAGTCATTTGAAAGATGACTTTCGTGATTAAATTGAAAAACCGACGTAAATAAAGCACAAATTTACACGAAAATACAGCATATAGCTATTTCAAGGTTACAATAATGGAGCCTCTTCATCGGTGTAAAAAACTACGCACACAACCAGAAAGTTGTAGGTAAGTTGTAGTAACGTCAATCAATTTTGACTTTCGTGTCTCAGGAGGTTAGAGAATTGCCTTCGAAGCGCAATGAGGCAAAGCAAGACCTTCCTCTTTAGCTATACTGGCAATAAATTAAGTCATTGGATATTGATTAACTATAGTTACAAAATTTTCTGTTTTTCCTGACTCCAAAAATAGCAGATTAAAACTTTACTAAAAAATAAAAACTATTACCGAGATATTTTGTGAGATAACTTATAACAAAATAAATTTAAAGCTTCGGCCGAAAAATTTTTAATTGTTCTTTACAAACCTAATTATTCTTAACATTAAAACCATTTAATTATCAGTTCTTGTTAACCAATATGTATTTTATACCGTTCTGAGGAAATTCATGTTCAAGAAACTCGACCCCCCAAACGAAATGCTGAAATGCCGCCCCTGCTTTTAGGCACTGTCTACTTGTTTGAAAGTTTTTAGGCAGCGCTTTTAAACAGTTGATATAATTGCTTCGCTTCATGATATTTCGACAAAAATCAGATCCATAGTTGCAATCTGAGCTATCTCAATTTTTTAACACAAATAGATCGTTTTGTTTTTTCTCTGTTCCTTATGATGTAGTAATATTCTTTCCATCCTCTATGCTCTCGTTCTAGCCATTATCAATAATTGAGGCAGTTAGAAGCAAAGGGATGTAAGTGCCAGAATTAAAATTTTCAAGGTAACCTGTACAAATGGTGAGAGCTTCTGCGTTGATGCAAGGGATAGTACTAGTAGCCCTGGTAGATTCTGCTATACAGCATGATTTAAGAAAAAAATTCAATGAAACCCTACCTAGGATCTGAACTTCAAATGCGTTTTTCTCGTAACTTAAAAAAGTCCACTTATATCCCTTTGCTTCTCGCTGCCACAATTTTATATTTAAGTAATTAAAATGTAAAGAAATTCATCCATGCATATTGCAGTTTCTGAGAATTTGCTAAATATTTAGACAAGAAACTTACAGTAAAATTTGGTGAAAAGGGCTTGAAGACCTTTGGAAACCGGTCTTCACTCCATATTAGAAATGTATGGGAAAAATTGACGAAGCCAAACTCTATAAAATAAACCCAGAACTTAATTTTTAATAGAAAGAAGAATTCAGCGAAGGTATTGCATTTAGCTAGCCAGAAAAGTTAATACTGAAAGCAAATGTTCTAAATAGGAATGGCTCTGATCTCTTGATGTCTTAAAAGCTTTCTATGTGTATCTTATCCAAATTTATCCATTTGCGTCTCATTTCTGAAGTTCCGTTTCAAAGTATTTATTTAGTTCTACTGCTACAGAAAGAGATTTTGCTGATACTTCTTCTTCAAGAAGCAAAAAGGAGCAATGTTTTGATGAAAAAACAATTGGGGCTTATTTAAAAAAAAAAAGAAAAAAAAAAAAAAAACAAGAACTGTGTTAAAGTTTGTCCCTTTTTAAAAGTTATTACAACTTTAAAAACACACACAAAAGGCAGGCTTTAAATGAGGGTAGTTTCAACGAAAACACAACAGATATTCCCGAACACAGCTTATTTTTCTTTTTTCTTTCGAAAAGAAAAGGCATTCTTCCCTTTAATGAGTGGGCGTCTCCCCAGTTTCGATGACAGTTTCCCGAGGTTCCCCATCTGGTATGTCACGTCAGTGACAGGAACAGGGGATCCTCGGGGGTAATGCGTAATGAGTTTCGATGACATGAAATTTTATCCACCCTGTTTTTTAGTTTCAATCATACCTTTTAATATATTAAAGGGGGAAAGAAATTTCAAAGTCATCGAAACTAGGGATAAATCAAGGAGCAAAAGATAAATTTAGATGCAAAATTTACAAAAAAAAAAAAAAAAAAAAAAAAAAAAAAAAAAAAAAAAGAAAGAAAGAAAGAAAGAAGAAAGGAAAAAATAAATAAATAAAATGCATTACAGTTTCAAAAAATGATTAAATTTCCTGTCTTAATTTAAGTCACACCAACTTTATTATATACTAGTGGTACACGCACGGCTTTGCCCGTAATAGAAAACTTAAAAGGTCTTTTGGTTCGGCTGTATATTTTCAAATAATGTATGGTGAATTTTCTCGCCAATTGGCTTGTATCCATGTTACGGTTCCATGTTATGATAATTTCGTATCTCGTCAATTGGCTTGTGCCCATGTTACGGTTCCACGTTATGATAATTTCGTAATTTACTCGTCCATCTTATGATATTTTTGTTCTTAAAATTGGAATAGAAAAAGAATTACATCGAATTTTCAAAAAATCGCTTCGAGGTGCACACTCTCATGCTACAAACTAACTTTGTGCTAAATTTGATGAAAATCGGCCGAACGGTGTAGGCGCTATGCGCGTCACAGAGCTCCTGACATACAGAGGGATTTTCAGTTTTATTATTAGTAACTAGTGGTACCCGCACGGCTTTGCCCGTAGTAGAAAATTAAAAGGTCATTTGGTTCGCCTGTATGTTTACAAATAATGGATGATGAATTTCTCGCCAATTGGCTAAGTTCATTCGCTCTCCCATTCCACGTCATGATAATTCCGTAATGTTCTTAAAATTGAAATAGAAAAAGAACAAAATCGAATTTTCGAAAAATCGCTTCGAGATGCTCACTCCCATGCTACAAACTAACTTTGTGCCAAATTTCATGAAAATCGGTCGAACGGTCTAGGCGCTATGCGCGTCACAGACATCATACAGACATCCTCCGGACAGAGAGACTTTCAGCTTTATTATTAGTAAAGAAGAAAAAAAGAACAAAAAAATCGTTTTTTAAGGCACTAAACGAGGCTAGCTTCGACAAAAGAAATCCAAAACCAAAACAGAAACCGAAACAATGCAGACTTGTTTCCAGCCCGTTATTGGGTAAGCAGTAAAAATCTATAATGATTTTCCAACGATCCACAGATCCGTTGTTATATTTATCTCTCGAAAAATCAGCAATTTGCTTTGAGGATTTTGCTAACGGATGTCAAAAGTCGTGTTAAGGGTCATCGTCATCTGTCCGAAATTGCCCACCAGCGGATGTGCCACTTGTTTCCTAGTTGGGCTGGTGGGCTCTTCGACGGACACTCAAGGTTTCAAGCACCAATCATATTGTTTGCCGTTATCGTGCTGAGGTAATGGAAACAAACAATGCGTAACATTGAATGGATTAAAATTTTTTCGATGTGGTTTCATAAAAGAAGAAGTATATGATACAAGTGTATGATACTCTTCATGATCCTATCTCATACCTGATTATTTATTTAAACATAAAAATTCACTTAGGGGCTACAATTTGTCGGTATGTGAATGGCAACAAAGATGTAAGCATAAGCTCTGATTGAAATCTTTTGAAATATTTAGCGATTAGATAAACAATATTTTGCAAAATTTCACAATAAATTAAATAAAAAGGGATTGTTTTTTTAACTATGTTTTAACTATAAATTCTGTAATTATGAGTAAGAACGTTTCTCTGTTCATTTTTTCTCATATTAATTTTGTATTCTTTCAGATACAAAAATGTTTGTAAAAATATAAACATGAAAAAGAACTAACCTCTTTGGTGTTTATTATACATGCCAAAAATATAAAAAGGAATAATTGTGCATTTTAAATTGAAAAAAAAAATCACTTTGACATTATTTCTTAGTTGCAAAAACTCTTATTTTAAGGTAAAATATTCCCTTATACATATTCAAACACGTGCAATGCACATATTCATATCTTTAATTGTACTTGAAAAAAAAAAAGTTTTTTTTTTAAAAATAATTATTACCGTGATTAAAATTTTAACAAATGTAAGAGCAAATTTAAAATGCTCATTTGAACAAGATGTATTTCCACGTTAGGGCAAGAAGCAATGATATATTTGCGCGTTCCCTAGATTTTACGTCAAGCGACTTAGAACGAATTAACTTACGTTCATAGATGCTTGAAAGAACACAGTAAAAGAACACATTTTAATGTATAAAAGAACATAATATTTGATTTTTGTAAATACATTTGGTTGTTTGTATCTTTTAAGTGCATAAACTTTATTCAAACATTGAATGGTTAAAAAACATTAGACACATTTCAGTTATATAGAAGTCAATGCCGTGTGTAGTAAAATAGTGAACGAAAAAAAAAAAAATCTGCGGAACTAGTAAAATCGCTTGAGAAAAGATGGCAACGAATTGTTAAAACATGGTTTTTAGGCAGTTTAGAGTTAAGTTTATTCACCAAGCGAGAACTTAAAAGTTTAAGGGGTTACAGTACCTCAAAAATGATGAAATGATCAAAAAATATTTTATCGCTTATTTCAAAACTAAAAACTATTCTTAACACAGGGGAAAAGTTTCATTGCTTTAGTTCAAATATTCAAAAAGTTATGAGTGGTTTTAGGCCATGTTCCCTATGTGTTCTTATGCAAAAGAAAAACTGCTTTTTCTCGATGATGGTATTTTTGTGTTTTCATGTCATTAGAATCCCTAAGGATTTTTTTCCATTAAAGATACAGCTTTAAAGTAATACTTTTTGCAATTTTGATAACATATTTGACAAAACTGTGCATTGGATAAGCATTTTATAAATTACTCAAATGTTTAAAGCATATTAAACTTTAAAAAACCAATTTTTTTTTAAAAAAACCTTGATTTTTTACATAATTAATCACAGAAGATTTTCTAATAAACTCATAAGCAAATGAATGCACAGAGATTTTTAGAGATGATTATAGTGTTCGTTTAGCAAAAAAAAAACTTTTTAATTAGTGCAAAAATAAAAAAACCTTAGGGATTTCAAAAAATTGCAATTTTCTTTATTTTTTTGAATTTTTAAAAAAAGTAGGCAATATTTTTAAATTTTGAAAATAAATTATTGATTAAGAAATAAGTATGCATGTTATCATTTCAAAAAAATATAAAATTTGCTTAAATTTTAAAAAAATGTTTGAAAGGTACTGTGACCCCTTAAGTACATAACTAAAAAAGTACAATGACCATTTCGGGAAGTCGTCTAAATATCTCAACAATAATTTTACCCAAGCATAGTAAAAAAAATTGTAGCAACTAAATCAACTAGAAGACATGCAGTCGTCAGAAACACAAAACTCATTGAATGCTTCAGTGAGAATTTAAATGGACGCTTTGGCATGTTTCCGAAATGGATTTTTCTCCCTACTTCGTTGTCTTCAGAATGAAAATTCCAAGCACAAGTTTCGACAATGACCGTAAAGTTGAAAATTATTTTTAACGTGAATTAGTTTTTCTTCTTTTTCTGTTCAACACTGCATTCTTGCTTCCTATTGTGAGGTTTAAAGGCCGATGACATTTTTAAGAACACCACAAAGTGAGAAGAGAGCTACTTGGGGATTTTCGGCTACATGAAATAATGTAATGTTCTATGTTATATTACATAGCTGGACAGTGTGTGGTTTTGGTTTCTTTAATGCCCGCAGAATTTCGAAGCATGTATTATTCTTAAAATTCGGATAATGATTGATGCTTGTCGGTAACAACTATACTTAAGTTGAATTATGGCGATCGAGCGCCACTTTCATGGTTTTAAAGCTCACACAAATTTGCTTATTAGAAAATGTAAATTTCAAAAGTTATTGTAGAAAGTATCCATGTGCACTCCCTTATTATGTAGCACAACTTTGAAATTGAGGACGAAAGAGAGAGAGAGAGAGAGAGAAAAAAAAAGAAAAATCAATTTGAATTTTGACATCTTGCATTTAAATTATGTTTTTCGCAATCACGAGTGAGTGTATGTAGGCGTGTGTGTTTCTGTGTGGGGGGTTGTATGTTTGTGTGTAGGGGGCATGTGTATGGGTGTGTAGGCATGTGTGTTTGTGTCTGTGTGTTGGCATAAGTGTGTGGGCAGTTGTGTATATGAATGTGTGGGTGTGGGGGGGGGGGGGGTATGTGAATGTGTGTGTAGGCACATGTGTTTGTGTCTGTGTGCAGGCATGAATGTGTGGGTAGTTGTGTGTATGTGTGTGTGTTTGTGTGTGTGTTTGTGTGTGTGTGTGCGTGCGTATGTGTGTAGTTGTGTATGTATGCGCGTGTGTGTAGGACATGGATGCAGCCTGGAGACGACTTTCGCCATAGGAGCAGCATCGTGAGGAGCCGGTCGACGGTGATGCTGCGGAGGGTGGCGGTGGGAAAATAAAAAGGACATCAAAACAGTCAAATGAGAACAATAAGCAATCGTGATTGCTCAAAAAAAAAAGAAGCTTGACTTCTGGTTTTCAGGCTGCCAGAACTTTGCTTAGGGTAGGATTAAACAAAAGCAATGTTTTACATGAGTAATCTAAAAATGTCAAATTACAGGCTTTGAAGAGGCAAAATACACAGCAGCCTTTTTCTCCCAGGAATATCGTTAAAGATTTTGTAGTTAAAACTGGTACTATTTAGTTACTCAAGTAAAAAAAAAAGTTAAACCAAGAAAGTAAATTGAATACTGCAGCATGAATTTCAAAAATTAAAAAAAAAAAAAAATAATAATGAAAACAATGAAAGTAAATAAACAAATAAATAAAAAACTGCATACGCGTACACACACACACATAATATGAAATAAACAAAATTGAAAACAATGAGTAGCCAAGAAAATAAAATATTAATTATTGTAAAAAGAATAAGAGTGAGAAAAAAGTTCGTTGGTATTTGTAACTAAAGTAGACATTTTTACTTCTTTATTTCAAAGATCAACTACAAAAGTTAAGTAAAACCTGGGAAAAAAAGAAAAAAAAAAAAGAAAGAAAGAAAGAAAGTGAAACCCAATAACGTCTGAAAAACGAGCTGATGTGTGCATCACATGACTTCCTTTTACTCCAATTTAATGTCATTTTCTCATTATCGGCAGTTTTAAAATGATTCAGTAGTTTACTCTAAATATCACCAACAGTGGCCAAATTGAAACCAGATTTAAAAAAAAAAAAAAAACGCCAAATTTGTCGCCAAGTTGGCGACAAAACTTGTTCCGCCAAATTATAACATCACGTGAGTTCACATCGAAACTAACAATGATTTCCCCCCAAAAAGGAGCAAAAGACCCCCTTTGGAGCATACGAATGCAACCAAAAAAGAAGGTGCGCAATTAGACCCCACTAGGAGTCTACGTACCAAATTTCAACTTTCTAGGACATTTCGGTCTTGAGTTATGCGACATACATACACACATACGCACATACATAGGTACATACAGACATCACGAGAAAACTCGTTGTAATTAACTCGGGGATCGTCAAAATGGATGTTTCGGGTGTCCGTACGTTCCTAGGCACATATCCACGTGTGGTCGGGTTGAAAAAAAAAAAAAAAAAAAACTCAACATTCATTTGAGGGTGAGCAAAATGGAAATTAAGGTCGTTTTTTGGATGAAATTTTATTCGCGAATACAATACTTCCTTTTTTGTTAAAGGAAGTAAAAAAGAAAAAAGTAACAAAGTAACGTGAGTTAGACATTATAAATTAAATTATAAGAAATGAACATATGATTTTCTCATCAGCTGAGCAGAACATTTCTGTTTTGCATTAAAAAAATAGTCTCAATTGTCATTTTACAAAAAAAAAAAAAAAAAAAAAAAAAAAACTATAACGGTATAATGAAATAATACTCAAGAAGTCACGTTTTCTGGTACCAAGTTTTACCTGTCAGCTACTGCGTGGCCAGTTTGCAAGAAAATAACACTTATTAAAATACAAAAAACAGCAGTTTTCCCTCAAGATCAATCGACACGAGGAGAAAACCTGTTTTTTAAACTTTCGTATTCGGTTCCATCACCTTGTATTGTAAACGGTAAACTTACTGTATTGATGTTCGGGTAAACTTATTTCAAAATTTCACGAAAAAACATTTCAAATCCTGTAATAACCACATTTAGGAAGTCAACAGAGATATGAATGTTTGATAGCTAATCCGTTAAAAACATATTATATGTTAATTCTATCTACTTTGAGAAGTAAGAGAAGATAGCAAACCACTGCTCTGTTTGCGTCGACTTGATACCATGTTTGTTAAACTGCTTCCAACTTCTTACTTTTTGATAAGAATGGACGAAAATCTTCACGGAAAACAATTTTTGTTTTTCCCACTCATTATGTATTTGATAATATTTATGGGTTTTCTGCATGCTTAAGTCAATAAGTCGAAGGAAATTGTGATACGCGTCAGTTGGGTGGATCAAAAAGAAAAATGCAATTTGTTTTAAAATTTATTATTTCTTTGATTCCACATCAGTGCACTGTAAAATGATGTGAGCATTTGAAAAATATATAATGAAGGAGGTTTTTTTTTTTCAGTGTCCTATAAATATCAAGTACCATCACTGTAAGCCGTATGAAGATAACTTAAAATGCTACCTAAAATTTTGCAGAAGTTGGTAAAAGTTAATTATTTTTAGATCTCATTGGTGAAAAAAGATAAAAATTGATATATGCTCAATTTCAATAGCAAAACCTTCTGCATTATTCTACGAGTTCAGAGGATATATAAATGTTTTCTTTGTTTCAGGACGAAGGGGTGGATTGACTCTAAAAATTTTATTGATAAAACATTTATTTGGTGGTGATAAGGTCTGAACACATAAATTACTTACAATAAAAGATCAGCAACGGCATTGATCAAGTTTTGCTTTCAATCGGAGTATTTTTTAAATAAAGTTTTCTTCTTATAATTGTTTTCTTTATGGTATAAAACAGAAAAAGAAACAGCGGAAATGATCAACTCTAAAATAATAAAAATAATTTCAAAGAGAGTTTTGGTTTATTCGAGTAAAGGTATGCTTCTTAGTAATAAAATTATATTTCTTTCATTTTCTTTTTTGAAACTTTCTTTTTTTTCGATCAGAATTCTCATGCTGTATATTTGATTATTTCACGTTTCTTAAGAGTTGTAACTTTGTATGAATTTCAAATGATCTTTTCAAGTTTTTTATTCGAACTAAAATAAATAATGAAATAGATAAATCTTACTATTTTAAAAACCACTCAATAAATTATCTACACCGTATGCAATGTGGGCAGTTGCAGTTGTAATATCAAACAAAAAGTACCGCAAAAAATATAATGTTGAAAAACATACTTTTTTGTTTTAAAACGACAAAAGAAAATGAAAAACATATTTTGAAAGAGTTCCTTATCACTGGAAAACTGCCGTACTTAGCACAGAAGTCGTATCTGCATTTTTGGACCAAACTGAGTTATTGTCACCGGGTGGTCTTACCTAAATGAAATGTTCTGCGGTCATTCTAAAATGGAAAATATTTTAAAAAATTCTGAAAAAGTGGCACCCCTGAATCAAATATATAGAGGTGTAATACTTTAAAAAGAAATTTCTCAGTTTAAGCTCTACTTCAGATACCACTTTTGTGTTTAGCGTGGCAGTAATAAGCAATTCTTAAGCTAGATGTGCTTCAAAGGATAATCAGGGTTGCCAGGAGCCCAGGTGGGCCCCTTGTCAGTGTGGTCGTCGAATCCCCTCCTTCCATAAAACAATTAAAATTTATACTAACCCGATTCCGAGCCGGGCCCTCCCAAGGACCGGACCCTTAATTTCCGACTTGGCTGACGTGGCCTCTCGTCGGCCCTGAGAATAATCACCCAAAGTTACCTTATCTAATCGTTGAAAATTAAATAATATTGCGAAAACATACAGAAATAATTGGAAGTACATAGAATATCTACTTCGAAAGAAATTTCCTAAAAACACAATAACAAATATAAATAATAAATAATACTGTTACAAATTCTGTAAATAGTAATTATTGTAGGAACGTAACCTGTAAATAGTTTCCCGTAATGAATATACAACCCCTTTTTCATTCGGCTAAAGTATACGACCCCTATTTTCTTTCTTTTCATTGATAACGGTCTACTACTTTACAGAAGCGTGTGGAATATTTGAGAAATTTCTTTTCGGTGTATTTAAGCCGTTAGCGATGGATGAACAGTTTAGTTTCGATTGATATTTCGAACTGAGAAGATTTTCGCTTTGTTTATAGCGAGGCATTTCGCTGTGTTGTTTTCGTATTTGGAAGTAAATACGTGTGTAAACGTTGAGTTTACGGTGTTGTGTGATAATTGCTTAATTGCTGATGAATAATTTAGCAGTTGTTGAAGATCTTTCCTGTACATAGTGTAAATAAATGTCCTGTGCTTTTATCAAGAACTGTGTCTTCATTTCAAGAAAGTGGAAGTCGCACCGAATCCGTTACAATTTGGCGCCCAACGTGGGGCTACTTCAGGACTTTCTTGCAGTAAGTGTGACTTTGGAAATTTTTTTTCATAAAGACTTTTTAAATTTGGACTTTATTTTTATGGTGATTACTCGCGCAATGGATGAACAATTAAAACAACTTCTGGAAGCAATTAATGCTGTGAAAAGTGACTTGACCGAAAGTATGGCGGCTAATCAAGAACAATTAAAAAGTGATCTGACTGCAAGTATGTTGGCAAACCAAGACCAGTTAAAAAGCGATTTAACGGTGCTGAAAAAGGACTTAACGTCTAACCAAGAAGAAATTAAAAACGACCTTATTTCGGTAAAGACTGTGATGGAAAATAAATTTAATGACATAGAGCATCGAGTTGATGCTATTGAAGAAAAATTTGATACCGTTGAAAGCCGATTCAATGCTGTAGAAAATAAATTTGAAGATGAAGATAGAAGATTTCATCTACTTAAAGAAGAGATCTTTAAGGACGTGGAAAGGAGATTGGCGACCGCGGAAAGCAGCTCTGTACAGTTTGGCGCTCCCACATCGGTTGCTCGACCGTCCATTAAACTTGCCACATTTGATGGGAAAACTTCGTGGCAGGTTTACAAAACTCAATTCATGATAGTGGCGGAAGCGAACGGATGGGACTCTGCTACCAAGGCCTGTCATCTTGCAGCATCCCTGAGGGGTGACGCAGCGGACATTCTCCAGACCCTTCCGGACAGCCAGCGCCTGGATTTCGCCGCCCTCACATCTGCGTTGGAGCTTCGCTTCGGTGAGAAGTGCCAGAAAGATTTCAGCCGACTCCAATTGAAGTCCCGTTTCCAGAAAACCGGGGAAACCCTGCAAGAGCTAGCGGCGGACGTCGAGAGATTGTCTCATCTTGCTTTTTGTGACTGTCCTGCGGACGTTCGAGACAACCTGGCACTCAACTACTACATCGACGGGGTTCGAGATCCGGAAATCCAGAAAGCTCTACGGATGGCGGATGTCAAAGACCTGAATTCTGCTGTTGTGTATGCGATGAGATACGAGGCCGCCCAAGAAGCAACCCGTATGGATCGCCATCCAATCCGGACTCAGGAAGCTGATGAGTCGGATTCCAGGTCGTCCCACCTCGCTGAACTTGAGAGACAACTCGGTGACCTGACAAGACATCTGAGCAGCATAACAGCCCAAAAGAAACAAGAGCAGAAGTGCTGGAAATGCGGTAGTGAAGGACACCTGCGAAGGAGTTGTCCGGCTCGCCAAGCTACGCGAGGGAAGGAAATCACCACCACCAGAGCTCTGCAGATTTCCTCTTCTAGTAGTGGCAGTGATGGACTTTTCATTTACGCACATGTAAATGGGAACCCCTGCAGACTGATTGTCGACACTGGAGCCAATGTGACAATCATTAGGACAGATGTGGCTCGTGAATTTGGATTGAAACTGCTGTGGACATCGCCACGCGTAAGTCTCCAGACTGTGACAGGTGACAAAATCGAGATTGATGGTAAAGTGGACTTGGAAATAGTGTTTGGGAATGCCACCTACCATCATACGGCATTCGTCGCTAATATCACGGACCCCTTCATTCTCGGATTGGACTTTTTGAAGAAATATGACTTCACTCTCGACTTCAAGACTAATGAGCTGCACTCGATGAGAGAAGACATAGCCGTTTTCCCCGCAGAAAGTGATGTAAAATCCGCTCATCAAATAATAGCCCAAACAGATTTATCGATTCCCTCAAGGTCAGAATCATTAATACCTGGCTCCCTTGAAGAAAGCAATAGTTTTTGATTTGGACTCATTGAATACCCTAACCTAAGCAATAACCTAAAAGGAGTGCTGGTAGCATCTACGCTTGTGGACCTTTCGAAGGATGTAATTCCTGTGAGAGTCGCCAACGTGAGTGAAAGGCCAAGGAATATCCGGAAAGGTGAAGTGTTGGCAACTTGTACTCCAGTAAACTGCATCATTAGAAGAATCAATTCCCCCGAGACTGTGTCTTCTGCGTCCTTGACATCGAAGTTACTTGGGAGTGCGCCATTATCGAAAGATCAAAGAACTGCTGCGGAACAATTGGTGGAGGACTTCAAGCATCTGTTTTCATCTACATCGGAGGATGTGGGCAGGACGAATTTAACGCAGCATAGGATCTACACTGGAGAACACCTCCCTATTAAACAGCATCCAAGACGACTACCGTTCGCTAAGAAGGAAGAGGTTGAGACCCTCCTGAAAGAGATGAAGGAGAATGATGTAATCGAACCGTGTTCCAGTCCTTGGGCCTCTCCCATCGTCTTAGTCCGAAAGAAAGATGGCTCCACCAGATTTTGTGTCGATTACCGACGGCTGAATGAAATCACCAAGAAAGACAGTTACCCTCTTCCACGGATAGACGATACCTTGGACACTCTTTCCGGACACAAGTGGTTTTCGACCCTGGACTTGAAGAGCGGCTACTGGCAGGTTGAGATACACCCTGAGGACCGAGAGAAGACAGCGTTTACAACTGGACAAGGCTTATGGCAGTTTAAAGTGATGCCCTTCGGCCTCTGCAATGCACCAGCTACGTTCGAGCGTCTTATGGAGACAGTGTTAAGAGGACTCTCTTACGAATCCTGTCTGGTCTACTTAGACGATATCATCATCGTGGGACGCAGCTTCGAAGAACATCTGGCAAATCTTAGGAAGGTGCTGCAAAAGCTTAAGGAAGCCAATCTGAAGTTAAGCCCGTCCAAATGTAATTTGTTCCGCCGGGAAGTGAACTACCTTGGTCACATCATCTCTTCTGAGGGTGTACAAACCGATCCAGAGAAGGTATCTGCGGTCAGGAGTTGGAGTCGTCCCGAAAACATCCATCAGTTGCGAAGTTTCCTGGGGCTCTGCACGTACTACAGGAAGTTTGTGAAGGGTTTTTCCAACATTGCACGACCTTTGCATAAGCTGACGGAGAGCAAGCAAAAGTTTGAATGGTCCAAAGAATGCGAAGATGCATTTCTACGACTGAAGGAGGCTTTAACATCAACGCCTATCCTCGCCTATCCTCAGCCTGAAAAATCCTTCATCCTGGACACTGATGCGAGCAACGAGGGAATTGGAGCTGTTTTATCCCAAGAAATTGACGGAAATGAACATGTCATCGCTTACTGGAGCAAATGCTTATCAAAGTCGGAGCGAAATTACTGCGTCACCAGAAAGGAGTTACTGGCCATAGTGAAAGCTGTAGAACACTTCCATCATTACCTCTACGGCCGAAAATTTCTGCTTCGGACAGATCATGCCTCGTTAACTTGGCTTTTGAACTTCAAGAATCCAGAAGGCCAGATAGCCAGATGGATACAGCGGCTCCAGGAATATGACATGGAGATCAAGCATCGAAAAGGGTTATCTCACGGTAATGCTGACGCTTTATCAAGGAGACCCTGTCCCGAGAACTGCCACTATTGTTCCCGAATCGAGAAACAGTATGGAACGACTAGCCCTACCGCCTATCAGGTGACAGTGACTCCAACATCATCAGAACCTGATCCATGGAGTGATGACCAAGTTCGAAAAGATCAACTTGAAGACCCCGACATAAAACCAATTTTAGAGTTCATGGAAAGTGACAGTCGACGCCCTAGCTGGCAGGACGTTTCCATCTTCAGTCCTGCAACAAAAAGATACTGGGCTTTATGGAACTCACTCCATTTACGGAACGGCGTGCTACACCGGAAATGGGAATCTGACGACGGCAAAACATCTAGGTGGCAGTTACTACTTCCCCGATCAAGGATTTCAGATGTTCTGAAAGAAATACATAGTAGTTCGACTGGAGGACATTTTGGTGTCTTGAAAACCCTCAATAAAGTTCGGGAGCGCTTCTTCTGGAGCAAGGCGAAGGATGACGTGGAGAAGTGGTGCCATCCTTGTGACGCCTGTGCTGCTCGTAAAGGACCGAAGAAGAGAAGCAGAGGGAAGCTACATCTGTACAACGTTGGAGCTCCTTTCGAACGAATTGGGATCGACATCCTGGGTCCTCTACCAAGAACTGCTGATGGGAACAAATACATTCTTGTTTCCATCGACTACTTCACCAAATGGCCGGAAGCATATCCCATTCCAGATCAAGAGGCTACCACCGTAGCAGAGACTCTAGTCCAACATTGGATCTCGAGATACGGAACACCTTTGCAGATTCATTCCGATCAAGGGAGGAATTTCATCTCTGCTGTGTTTAAGGGCCTATGTCAAATTCTCGGAATTGAGAAAACTAGGACAACACCACTACACCCACAATCGGACGGCATGGTGGAGAGATTTAACCGCACAATCCTGAATAATCTCTCTCTTATGGTATCCAGAAATCAACAGGATTGGGACAAGAAGCTACCTTTGTTCCTGCTGGCATACCGCAGTGCTGTCCACGAGACTACCGGATTTGCCCCATCTCAGATGCTCTTCGGACGAGAGCTTCGGCTACCATGTGATCTCGTCTTCGGTCGTCCTCCGGATGCGCCTTCATCGCCTGAGGAGTACATCCAGGATCTCCAGGCCCGATTGGAAGACGTTCATAACTTCGCACGAGAGCGAATCAACATCGCGGCGGAGAAGATGAAGACCCGATACGACACAAGGTCTACTGGACATGAATTCAACGAAGGCGACAAGGTTTGGTTATGGAATCCCATCCGACGGAAAGGTCTGTCACCCAAATTGCAGTCGCATTGGGATGGACCCTACAAAGTCCTTAACCGACTAAATGACGTCGTAGTGAGGATCCAAAAATCACCTAATGCAAAACCTAGGGTTGTACATTATGATCGGTTAGCCCCATACTATGGCCATAGTTCATGAGTATTACGTAAACAACCATGGTTGATAACATAAAAGTTGTAGATAATTTTTGCTTTTAATGTTTAGTAATATTTCTTGTTATTATTGTGTTTTCTGTATCTGTTAGTTATTAATTAATGTGTATATTTGTAAACTTGTGATAGAAGTTTGGCACCCTTTCTGGGGATTGTACTGCCCGGGACGTGCAGTCCTTGGGAAGGGGGCAATGTTACAAATTCTGTAAATGGTAATTATTGTAGGAACGTAACCTGTAAATAGTTTCCCGTAATGAATATACAACCCCTTTTTCATTCGGCTAAAGTATACGACCCCTATTTTCTTTCTTTTCATTGATAACGGTCTACTACTTTACAGAAGCGTGTGGAATATTTGAGAAATTTCTTTTCGGTGTATTTAAGCCGTTAGCGATGGATGAACAGTTTAGTTTCGATTGATATTTCGAACTGAGAAGATTTTCGCTCTGTTTATAGCGAGGCATTTCGCTGTGTTGTTTTCGTATTTGGAAGTAAATACGTGTGTAAACGTTGAGTTTACGGTGTTGTGTGATAATTGCTTAATTGCTGATGAATAATTTAGCAGTTGTTGAAGATCTTTCCTGTACATAGTGTAAATAAATTTCCTGTGCTTTTATCAAGAACTGTGTCTTCATTTCAAGAAAGTGGAAGTCGCACCGAATCCGTTACAATACTATTTTTTTACATGTGCGATAAATGTAGGTGGGAAGATTTATTACTAAAGTAGGTTACCACCTCAATAATTTAGCTTTCATGAATTTCATTCGTCATGAGTGGGAAAAAGCAGTGGATCACTATTAACGAATCATAAAGGGAACAGAAAGAGCGAACGCCCGCCGAGGGTTTAGAAACCATCAATTCTCATAGCTTGAGTTTAAAAAAAAAAAAAAAAAAAAAAAGAAGAAAGCTGAAGAAGACGAAAAGGAGCAGAAAAAACGAAGCGAGAAGAAACGAAAACTATTTGCATTTTAAAGACACATAATTCATGAGATTAAAAGATTTGCGGACATTACTCAGTTGAGGTACTCTAGGTGAGTTACACTGGACCATTGCGGGCCAGCGAGCTGACAGACATGCAATTTTCACCAGTGAAAACGACGCGACGTTTCGTTAAAATTCCTGCAACTTGACGCTAGCTTTGAATAATAACAATGCTCGATTCATCTTCGCTGGAGCATTTTGTTACGTTGAGATAGCTTCGTTATGCTATTCGAGTTTCAAAACCTGAGCTCAATTTACAAAATAAAATAACTCAAGTTTAAGATTTTATGCAGTGTTAAATCTTACCACGGCGACATTTCCAAGCTTTTTTTTTCTTTTGCTTTTCAATCCGTAAATAAATGAAACATAAGTCAGCTGTTAGAAAAGTTTTTCGCTTTTATTTATTTATTTTTGTTTTGGAGAATCGACTCCTTTTACTAAACTATTCTACGGTATACTTAGTGCAGTTTTTCTTTTACGAGAAGAACATTCTAAGTAAAGTTTCGTTTGGTATCAAAATCAGCTTAATCTATTTTCAAAAATTTCACTGGCGAGATTAAAACAAAAACCCTTTCACTTTTTTTGCCCACTTGATTTTTTTGAAGGAATTCATTTTTGTTTGAATAACCTTTTGTGTACAATTGAACTGATTTTAGAACTAAACCTACCCTTTTCATTTATTTTTTCTTAAATATCAATTAATTTCACGTGGTATATCTCAATTTTATTCCGTGTAGTATCCTGTAAAATTATAAAAATGCGAGTATAGTAAGCCGGGGTTTCCAAACATTTCGGATTCCCAGTACTCTTTTAAGAATCAGAATTTTCTCATGTCACCTTAGTCTATATAAAGGGTGTCCCAAAATTAACGCAAAATTTGAATTTGCCACAATTTTTGCTGTGAATTGTTGGCAGTCACGGAAAAAGAACAATTTGACAGCTGGGAGTTTAGGGTTAGTAAAAATGGAGTGTTGTGCTATTATACAGTCAGCGAAACAATTCAATCACTGCATGAGGAATTTCCTGTTCGTGTACTCTCTTGTTTCGGTGATATGAATTGTACCCTAGATCGTGTGATTTTACATCACTAGACTTCTTCCTATGGGGTTATTTGAAGTCAAACGTCTATGTCAGCAATCCCACAACCACCCGCGCATTACCTAATTGCGATATCGAGCGCCAATAGCAGTAAACTGCTTGACCCGCCCAAACTTTCATTATTTTTCAAATAATTGTTCGATAATGAAAACGCATTATGGAATCGAAAACGCTCCATTTGTAATCACCCTAGACCCTCAGCTGCCAAATTGTCCTTTTTTCAAGATTGCCCACAGTTTATTGCAAAAATGGCGGCAAATTCAAATCTTGCGTTAATTTTGGGACACCCTTTACATATATACATAAATATCTAGGACAGTTCGTGGCACTCCTTGCTTCTTCTTGCGGCACCCCAAAGTGCCACGCCACGAAGTTTGAGAACCCCTGTATTAAGCAATCTTTACTAATAATAAAGCTGAAAATCTCTCTGTCTGGATATCTGGATCTCTGTGAAACGCATAGCGCCTAAACCATTCGGCCAATTTTTATGAAATTGGCACAAAATTAGTTTGTAGCATGGGGGTGTGCACCTCGCAGCGATTTTTCAAGAAATCGATTCTGTTCTTTTCCTATTCCAATTTTAAGAACATTTTCCCCAGCAAAATTATCATAAGATGGACGAGTAAATTACCAAGATATCATAACGTGAAACCGTAACAAGGGCAATCCAATTGGCGAGAAATTCAGCATACATTATTTGTAAATATACAGGCGAACCAAAAGACCTTTTAATTTTTCTACTACTGTCAAAGCCGTGCGAGTACCACTAGTTAATAATAATGATTTTGTTGATGTTACGCGTGCATTTTTGCAATGTCTGCTCAATAGAAGCATAGACTGAGCTGGTTTTGAAACAAAACGGGGTTTTGACAGTGGTTTTCGACCTGATTAAAAGGGATTCCTTCCAAATCGCTTCGCGGTTTGAAAGTATCAACCAAGTATCAAATTAAAAAAGCAAAATATGTTTCGAAAATCCTTAAATTGAGTATAAATGCCTCATATAAAACATTATAAATGCTTCTGTAACTTACTTCCCATACTATTAGTCAGTCTCATAAATTTGTGGGATTTTATTTTTATTTTTTACATTAGATATTTAACGTTAAGAAACATTTCTCAATAAATTTATTGTGAAATTTTCCTTGTACAACCACAGGCAAAAGTATAAATATTTTCCTGTGTTATTCATACTTACGTCTTCGGTTAACTGAAAGTTAACATTAGTTAGACAAACATATAACATAATTTTAACTTCTTTGCTAGAAACACAGGGTACAAGGTGAAACGATTTACGCATTAGGCGAATATCGCGGATATAGAAGTTTCAAGGCAATCAATATCTACTGCACACTTAAACCAATACTTCTAGACCAGTGGTGCCCAATTTGCAGCCCATATGCCAAATCCGGTCCATGGAAGTTGATCCGTGTGGCCCATTTTGTTTAACGTTAGAAAATGGATAGGCACGATTATGACAATGCTGGAATGCAAATTTGGAGGCAAATAGTCAGAAATTGGTTTCTAATGAACAGATGCATTTAATGAAAGAAGCATAGTAATGATAACAATTATTACTGTTTTTTATGTTTTCCCCTTTTTCCGTATTTTCCCAAATTGCTTAGAAACATTTTAAATATTTTGAAATTTTATATGAGTTCTGGCCCGCTAGAATGGGATCGTTTTCAAAATTTTAAAAGTATTTTTTTCTGAAAGAGCATGCTTAAAAACATAGGATCTGACCATTTTTTAAATAATTTGTTCAAGTTTAATATTTTTAAAAAATTACTTAAATAGGTGCGCTTTCATTTTTTATGTTTTCTGCCGATGACATCACAAAAGATGAAATGCCATTCAGTGTTGCCAATATCACAGAGCAAAATATTTAATTCGTATCTTTACTCACGTGTATTGGCAACGTGATAGCAAGCGTAGAGCGCAATTTTAATTCGCTTCTTGATTAATATAACGTGGAAACTCGATAGAAAGATGCGCCAAAGAGCATCATTTGTGACGTCATCAAAACCACGCCTTGTTTGAAAAATCGGACATTTAAAAAAAATAATTAAAAAATAACTGTTTTGAAAATGAAGGTATTTTCTGGGTTCATGTTTTTTTTTTTTTTTTTGGCTTATTCTATCAATTTCAGTGACAAAAAGTACTACTTTTGACTGAAGGAAACATCTCCATTTTTTTAATATGAGGTTCTGCCCTCGAGTAGAAAACTGTTGTACTGTTAAAAATTCAGAAAACGTTTATGGTAAATATTACTGTAAAATTGAGTGCTTACAGTACAGAAAAAAAATACAGTAAATTGGACCGAAAAAAATAAACGATTGCAGCGCCAGTTGATACATTACGTGACTCAGAGTGCGAAGCACATAAGACCGTATTTCCTCCCACTCGCTGTGTCCTAACTTGTATGGTGGGCAACAAAGCCGCCTTTCTGTCCGAGGGTCTCGGGATCAAACCTGGGTGGCAGTAGTTTTCGTTTATTCTACCGTAAAATCTTAGAGTAAAATAAGATTTTACTGGAAAAGTTACCGACAACATGGATGTCCGTAACTTTTACCGTAAAATTTCAGGATTTTTTTTTTTTTTTTTTAAACAGTGTATGCTCCACTGATCTAGACTATCGAAAAGAATAAGTTCACCTTAAAAATTGGAGTGAGTTTCTCTGTGTTTAATAGTGTCTGGATTCCAAGAACTGTCAGAACTGAATGTCAGAAGCAAATATGATGCGGTATCTTAGACACATGACATTTCTCGCTATTATTTCTATGCTTTAAATAAATGGACTATCAAAAATATGTTAATGAAGTTTCTTTCAAAATTTATCGCAATTAGTAAATCTTTATTGCATATGAAAAGCAAAATACTTAATTTTTTTTTACTAGTTACAATTTTATTCTTTTTTAGAGAAAGGAACTTTTTAAGTGCCATTAATGGGGAAACTCCTTAAGGACGCCGACTTTTTTGTTTTGTCTCAAAAAGTCGTCCTTGTTCATTGTTGCTTGGAGACGGAAGGTGAAAAGACATTTATGAGTGAAAAGTTGAAAATCCGCTTGTCAATGACACATTTTTAGCACTTTTGAGGAAGACATTTAGAGCGATGATTCAGTTATGATTAGAGCAATTATGGGAAAATGTTAAAAAAAAAAAAAAAAAAAAATGGTGGCCTTTGTTCGATGCAAGAAAGCCTGAATGACACTGAAAACGGAAATTGAAGTTTGCAGATGAGTTTGAATAATGATTTTCTGTCCGAAACTAATTCTTTTAGCTAAACTATACGATTTCACCTTCAGATTTAAGCTGCATTTAAGAAACATTCTGAAAAATATGCAATTACATATTATACATTTAAGAAGCATTTTGAGACATTTGTAATTAAAAATTACATTTACGAAGCATTCTGAAGCAAATATAACTGAAGATTATCACGCTTGTAAATAGTTTTATGGTGTTTTATGCTCTAAAATTATGAATTTCGGTATCAAGAAATGAAAACAAACAAAAGACGAACAATAAAGTAAACAAAAGGAAAATGATTGCTATTGCAAAAGAGACGAAAATATTATTTCTGAAATTTATATTAGCTAATAAAATATATCAATGGAACTTGAATAAATAAAATGTACTAATAGAGAGCTGAAAGTAAATTTAAAAAAAAATTCTGAAAATAAATAATGATAATATGATAATAATAAAAATACTGAAAGAGCTGAAATTTTTTAAAATACATACTAAAAAGTCTGAAAATAACCAAATTAATTGTTCTAATAGTTAAAAATTAACTTAGTATACCAATAAATTTATTTAAAAAATATACTAATAGAGCTGAAAATAAATAAATAAAATTTCGTAATAGAGAGCTGAGGGAAAAAAAGCCCACTGAAAACTGAAAATAAATAAATTTAATATAGTAATAACTTTTTTTAGCATCTTTTTAGATGAATGTTGATCGAGGAGCTACTATAAAAACGAAAGTTATTGTCAGAGACAATATATCCAATAACATATATTTAGATATTGCAACTGCTGCCATAATACACTATCAATCGGTGCTCACCAAAAGGGGGGGGGGCATGATACAGACTGCCATTATTATTTTTTTTTGGGGGGGGGGCTATTTTTAGGGGTGTTTCACTTTTTTTTTGGAAGGTAAAAAAAAGAGTATTTCTAGTGTTTGCCCCCTCCCCCAAATATCACGCACCTCCCAGTGCGCCATTGCTCTTGGGCGTGGAGGGTAGGAGACATTTCTACAGAATCTGTTTCAATAGCAGTTAAGAATGACAGCAAGATCTAGAAAGAATAAAAATGAAAACAATTTCTTGCTAATTGCAAAATGTCTGTTATTACACAAACAAGAATAATAATCAATTCTAATTTCATCCAGATACAAAAATAAATGCACAAAACTATAAAAATAAAAAGCCGAAACTTCTTTTTGTTCTATTTTCTCTCGGAAACATATTTATTATTTAATCGAAGCGTACTATCCGATTTCATGTGTCATTTCATCTTCCTACTTTTGCGGAAGAAAACCTACACTTATGGTATTAAGGCGTAATCCGAAAATAGAGATATGATATTCCTTATAATTATTTTCTTATGCTACTGCTATTGTCAGTTTTTTTTCCAAACGTTAGCCATCGCGGCTTGTTTCATTTTACTACGAGGCATGTTTTTAAAGTAAGGTCCGTTTTGAAATAAAAAAAGAACGAGTACAGGTAGAGCACAGAATTTTTATTGCACAAAAATTTACCATCCTTACGCTATTTTCCAAGCATTTGTCATAGCGTGGTACAGGTTTTTGTATACCTATTCGTACAAAGTTTCCGCCGGTGTAGTCAACCATGAGGACTCTTCAGGGATTTTACTGGGACGTTTTTGAACATCATCTGGTCTGCCCCCACCTTGCTCGCAGCAACTTCAGGGTTGCCACTCAATTTTGGAAAAAAAATTCCCTGTGTTTTCCCTGTATGAAAATAAAACATTACAAACGAACGAGCACTGATTATTTGGAAAAGAACATTAATATCTTGATAATTTCACCACAGGGTAAAAAAACGAAAAACAAATTTCTAAATAAATAAGGGAAAATAAATAAGAATTCATAATAACTGAAATAATAGCATGGTGGTTGAATATATTCAACTTTTTATTCAAAAAAAAAAAAAACTTCTCTTAGCCATCTACCTAAAAGTGTATAAGTGACCCAGAACAATGATTATTGAAGACTAATTTCATACACTCTAAATTATCATGAAATTCAAGATTCTATTTTTATGATAAATATTTTAATATTTACTTTTAAAAAAAATCTTTCAAGCAAAATTACCATTTTTTATTTTATTTTATTTCTGAACTTTATTAATATTCTCATTATAATGATTACCATTTATTTAATTTTTGGTAGTTTATATATTTGGGAACTGATTTTTGCGACTTTAATTTAAGAAGGAAAAAAAATCCCTGTATTTTTCAGGTTTTTGAGGAAAATTTCGAAATTCCCTGGATTTTCCCTGTTTTTTTTGTTGATTTTTGAATTTCCTGTGTTTTCCCTGTTTCTTCAGGTTTCCCTGTGGCGTGGCAACCCTGAACTTTCATTTGTTTCGGCATTTAGTCTTTCCTAGGTGGTCTGTGGCGCAACAGCAATAATGAGCTCAGAGAACATGTTACCCCATGGTCGTACAGACGGCAAATTTCTACGAATAGGTATACAAAAACCAGTACCACGCTATGACAAATGCTTGGAAAATCACGGGAGCAGTGTCGAAATATAGCTTAAGGGTGGTAGATTTTTGTGCAATAAATGTCTTTGCACCGTCGTCATTAAAGGGGACTGGGCGACGTTAAATATGCTCGTGGTCTCAATGTCCTCCAAGTGAAACGGTACCTCTGGGGGTGCTAGCACCAGGTAGCTATTAGCCCCTGGACTAGTTCTAAATTCTCATTAACTGTTCGATCCGGTGATGGTGCTGCCATCTATCGGTATATAAAATAATGGAGGCAAGGCACTTAGTATGCAGTCCTCGACATAAATACAGTTGTAGTCAGTTGCGACTCTGAATAGGAATAGGAATGTGTTTGCTCTATCTGTACTCGCTCTTTTTTTTTATTTCAAAACAGACCTTACTTTAAAAACGTCCCTCGTATTTCAGTATCACAAAGTTGTTCTCATTCATTTCACTAATTTCAAAACAACTATTGCAAACGGTAGAAACCGCCTTCTGTTTTCTTGCAAATGCGACAAAAAATTTTGAGATTTGAGCATCGTCTTGTGCAAAGAGGTTTTAGTGAAGCCTTGACGCGTACAGCGTGGTTTTAAAAAATACATACTATGAAAGTTTCAGTCTGTTTGCCGGATGCAATTGCACTTGCACCCTTTTTCCCCTGAGCAATTTTCCGAAACTGAAAACTGCAACGAGAAGAGCTTCTTACGAGTATGTTCCAGCCGTTCAAGCAGCTGTAGCACTCGTGCTAAAGAACAATCCCAAAACCAACTTCGAAAAGTCGGTAGTTTAATCGGTTGAACGTTCGAAACGTTGCATTGAGTTAAATGGATCCGATTTTGAATAAATGTTAGCTTTAAAGCATATTACCACGATTATTTTAGTCGATCACAAAAAAGTTCGGTTATTTTTTTATCGTACTGAACTTGGCACACGTTTTGTACAAAATGTTACTTTTGTTATTTGCAAACCCTTTCTTCTCGGCCTCATTTTTGCATTCGTTGGAAGTTAAAAGTGCCTTATTCAAAAAAAAAATAATAATAATAATTTGAATTCTGAAATTTTGAATTCAAATTATGTTTTTCGCAATCACGAACTGAGACAAGACCCTACTCTTTGGAGTTATTGTTTCTAGAAACGGCTCCTGTCCCCCCCCCCCAAGCCTGCCTCTCCTCCTGGGCAGTTACGTGTGCATAGTTGTGTGTGTAAGTTTGTAGGCTTGTGTGTATGCGTAGACCTGTGTGTACGCACGTAGGCGTGTGTGTGTGTGTGTGTGTGTGAGTGTGTGAGCGTTCGTGTGTGTAGGACATGGACGCCTCCGACCAGGAGAAGCGGATAGCTCAGGACCGGAGCAGCCGCGCCGCGCCGCCAGCAGAGGACGGTGGGCGGTGGTGCTGCAGCGGCTTCTGGTCCAAGCTGAAAAAAGCACGGAACATCAAAAACGGTCAAATAAGAACAATAAGCAATCGTGATTGCTCAAAAAAAAAAAAAAAAAACCAGTTGATTCGAAAATTTGAAGTCATAAAAGCACGAAATGCATATCATGATAAATAGATAAATCAACACATTTTCTCATGCAGTTTGCTAAGTGCACTGTTGGACTTCTCTTTTTTTGAAAGAGAAACGTATTTTGACGGTAACTGCACTACTTTTTTTTAATTGGATTTTCATATCCCACTTCGGCGAAAAAAAAAAAAAAAAAACCATAGGAGAAAATTAAAGTTTTAAGCAAGAGTAGTTTTAAGCGATTGAGTCTCAAGCATTACAGTACGCGCAAGAAAATTATAATGTAATGTTTATTGGTTAGTTTTTGCTGTCTAAATTAACAATGCGTACTTAAAATTCCAAAATATTTCTTCTAAGTTATGAAATTCTAATGATGTGTCACTATTGATTATATTGTTTTTGTGCCCCCACGCAGTTATGTAAGCTAACTTTGTGCGAGTTTTGGGATCGACAAGATATATAGGCTGACGTTAACCATATTATCATTATGCTCTTAATTAATTAAATTCCAAAATATTTCTTCGAAGTTTTGAAATTCTTATGATGTGTCACTATTGATTATATTGTTTTTATGCCCCCACGCACCATTTATGTAAGCTAACTTTGTGCGAGTTTTGGGATCGACAAGATATATAGGCTGATGTTAACCACATTAACATTATGCTCTTACTTATATCTGCATACTTCCTCGAATAAATAAATAAATAAACAAGTTCATTTCTTAAAAAACTTTTTAAGTAGTTTCTTAGATAATGCAGTTTTCTTTTTTCTAGAAATCATAATATTAAAATTAAGATGGATTGAACAAAAAAAATTGACATTGATAAGATCAGCATCATCATCATCTTCTTCAAGGATTAGGCATATAGTCTGTTCCGGCTTCTTGGTCGCACCACAGCTTCCTGGGCCTACCACGGTCTCGTCTGCCCCTTGGTCTGTAATAAAAGGCAGCTCTTGGAAGTCTCCCTCGTGCCATACGTCGAACATGGGTTTTCGAATCGTTACGGTATTCCGTAATTTTTTCATTGAGGCTGAATATCTGTAATTCCCTTCGAATAGATTCATTCCTTATTTTGTCAAGGATAGTGCAGTTCTTCAGTGATCACAAATACTTCTCTGCTGCTTGAATTCTACTAGTTTCTTGGCTGTTCAAAGTCCATGTTTCAGAGCCGTATAGTAAGGTTGGCACTGCCATAACCTTATAGAACTTCAGCTGTGTTTCCTTTCTCGTTTTTCCCTTTAGGGTTCTTGTAAAGGTTCCACATAAGTGTTGAAACCTATGTAGTTTGTTTTGGACATCATTGTCGTGGTCAAAGGTGATATCACATCCTAGGTAGTTGAAGTGCTTCACCTGTTCAATAATTCTATTATCAATAACAATTTTACTTCTAATTGGCTCTTTACCCCTAAATGCCATTGTTTTAGTTTTCGGGATTGAGATCTTCGTATTATATTCTTGGCATATCTTGTGGAGTATGTATAGGTGGATCTTTGAAGATCGTCTTCATTTGATTGGATAATAATCTGGTCGTCAGCAAAGAGTAATGTATTAACATAGGTTGACATATTTAGGTTAATACCAGCATTAACTAATGCTTTCCAAGTACGCAGGATATCATCACTATAAATATTGAAAAGGGTTGGGGATAAACTACTCCTTGATTAGTTTTGATTTTCTCTGTATCAGGGGCATTCCACGGTATTTTTGACATTTACGTAGAGTCCGTAACGTGATATTTTTTGCCATAACTTTTTAATTTACTGTTTGATTAGCATATTATTTTATTTTGATCTTTTCCTACCAGCACACCAGCTCAAATTAAAATAATTTGCAAATCAAACGGTAAATTAAAAAGTTATGGCAAAAAAAAAGGTCACGTTACGGACTCTACATAATGTCCAAAATACCGTGGAATGCCCCATCAATCAGTATGTCTGTATTTTGATAAAGAGACTGACAGGTCTAGGAATGCCTCTTTTTTCCATTATAGACCACAGTTTCTCTCTATCTACACGATCAAAAGCCTTTTCATAGTCAATAAAAATCATATGTGTTAACGAGATTAAATTCTCGACGTTTCTCAATTATTTGTTTTACTACAAACACATCATCCATGCATGATCTGCCTTTCCTGAATCCAGATTGTTCCTCTAGAAGTAATGGATCCATAATCGTCCGTAGCCTATTGTTAATTATCTTACTGTATAATTTATAGGTGCTATTAAGTACGCTAATACCTCTGTAGTTCCCACAGCAATTTCTATCTCCTTTTTTGAAGATAGACATAATTTTACTAGTTTTCCAGTCCGTGTGAATCTCAAAAATTTTCCAGCAAATATTAAACAGATGGAGCAGTTTCTCATGCAGTAAGCTTCCTCCTTTGAAGCTTACAAGTGTTTAACTTTTTTACATGAGTAAGTTACCGGCCTATTGCATAACCCCCAACCTGGAGGACCAACATCGATTAGATATATCGGCTAGTGTTAATCATATTAATATTGCTTTGATTCATCTCTGTGCACATTCCTCGAATAAATAAATAAATGCAAAAATTCAAACATTTAAAATTATTCGTTCTTAACTTTTTTAGTTTCTTCGTCAAACTTCTTCTTTTCATACGAAGTACATAATTCAGTTTTTTTCTTCTTCTACAAATCATTATACTAAAATTAAGATGGATAGAACAAAAAAATTTGACATCGACAAAATATATCCAGCTGATATCAACCATATTAATATTGCTCTCATTATCTCTGTGTACATTCATCGAATACATAAATGAATAAACAAATTCAATTTTTTATGAGCAATCACGAACTGCTTATTGTTTTCATTTGACCGTTGAATGAAGTCTGTCCTTTGATTTTATTTTTCTATGCTTATAATGCAGGCGCCGATGTGCCTCGGAATATGATTATTTATAAACGACTCCACACAATCCTTTTTAATCGAAAACAGTATCCAGCACACAACATCCAGCATCTAGCCTCTGGCATCTATTTGAATTTTGACGTCTTGAATTCAAATTATGGTTGCGAAATGCCATCTTAGTTTTAATGCTATCAAAATTAAGATGGACAAAGCAAAACAGATTGACATTGACAAGATATATCGACTGATGTTTATCATACTAATTCGGCTTTTATCAAGTGTGAACTCCTGTCTTAGGCCTTTCATCGCACGAAGGTGGCCATCGGGACATCAATCCAGGCATGCCCGTAATGGAATCTCTAAAAGCATCCCCCCGCTTGTTAGCATATGATTCAGCTCAAGCCAGGGTCGGATGAAATTGATTATCGGTCCGTACGAGATTAGAATTTTGATTCGGTCGCACCTGTTTCTGATAGCAAAAAATTTTCATTTTACGATTCATCCCATGACGAGATAATGTAAATTTGCATGGCTAAGTAAATGCTGCCACGGGTTTATGAATTCATTTCGTACCCGGAGTTATTATTTGTTTGAAATAATGTATGCAATTTTATCGTGAGATCTTTTTTCCACGACGTTTAAATTTTTATGACGTCTGGAGTCAGAGAAGAGATTATCGCCAGCTAAAAAGTGGTTTCAGACGTCATAAAATATTTTTTATGCAAAATTTAAGAGAGAGGTTAACCTGAAAAAGTAATTTAACCATGACTTATAGGACAACATTTGGTCTTCGGAGTACCTTTAATAAAAAATTTGAGGAGGCGTACTCTTCTCTTTTTCATGTTTCATCATTTTCTCTAACGAGGACGTGGTTCTATGCTTTTCAACCCACAGAAAAAGTCATAACGGAGAAAGAGCTAAAACTCAAGCATGATAAAGTTAGAATAATCCTTTATGAAGTTCAATGCATAACCACTTTTCGTTCTATACGAGGTAAAACTATAGGAACTTAAAAAATTCTTTAAATTTCAATCTAAGAACAGCATTTGATGACTCAAAATTATAGAAAACTTTCATTTAAAAAACTTCAAAATCATTCAATGAAAATGATTTATCTAAAAATAAAATAAAGAAACAAATAAAAATTGATGCATGTGTAAACTGTATTTCACTCACTGTCTCAAAAGCATAGCCTTCTTTACATAAGTGCATCCTGCTATTTGTGCCTCAGATCCAGACTAACGTAAGTCACATAATCACTACTTTACAGGAGAGAGGGAAAACGTTTGAGTGATGCACATGAAGTATGGGATCTGTGCTCTTTTAACCCTGGTAAAAATTTCAAACGGAGCTTTTTCTTTTCAGAATTACGTTCATATGGCTCGATGCGGAATAGGATTCTACTTACAATGCACTAATAAACGGAAAATCACAATTTTTGGACTTACGGTAATTTTATTCTGAGGTACAGATGTAACGAAAACGCTTAAATCTCCTCATAGTTATCAATGAGGTCGTTTCCAAAAATTTAAAAGTATTTTTTTCTGAAAGAGCATGCTTAAAAACATAGGATCTGATTTTTTTTTAAAGAATTTGTTTAAGTTTAATATTTTTAAAAAATTACTTAAATCGGCATGCTTTCATTGTTTATATTTCTGCCGATGACATCACAAATGATGAAATGCCATTCACAGAACAAAGTATTTAATTCGCATCTTTACTCACGTGTACTGGAAACGATATGGTTGATAGCAAGCATAGAGCGCAATTTTAATTCGCTTCTTGATTATCATAACGTGGAAACGCGGTACAAAATGCGCCAAAGAGCATCATTTGTGACGTCATAAAGACCACGCCCTGTTTGCAAAATCGGACATTTCAAAAAATTAATTCAAAAATAACTGTTGGGAAAAGGAAAGTATTTTCTGGGTCCATGTAATTTTTATTTATTTATTTATTCTTTTTTTTTTTTGTTTATTCTATTCATTTCAGTGACAAAAAGTACTACTTTTGACAGAAGGAAGCAACCCCATTCCATAAAGAACTACTTTTATAAGGATTGAGGCAGGGAAAGAAGAGATGCTCACCAGTTCTTTTATTTCATTTGGAACTGCTACGTCAGCGTTGGCGTTAACGTAATGGCGTAAACGTTTTGCGTTAACGCAAAAATGTACTAATCGGTATCTTAAATTGAAATTGTAGGTAAAAGTCTTATCGTTTGCAGATTCTTTTAGGGCGCTTGCATTTTTAATTGCTTAGAGAGTTATTGAAATTGACTAAAGAAAATGCACAATACTATCTAAACGAAAAACTCACTATATTAACAAAATATTTACAACTAAGAATAACAAATTTACAAATCGGACTCCATAAAAGATCATTCTTCCGTGTTCCATCAATTCTATTTATTTTATTTCTCACTGACGTTGATCGTCTGCAACGATCAACGCCCGCTGTTGCTAGGATATCCACCAGTCACATGGTTTGGTTTATGAACAGCAAAAGGGTTGCCATAGCTCGGTCTATTCTTATCATTAGTCTATGAAATCAGCAGAACCGAGGCCCGACTATAAGATTTTTGAGGACACTGGGTACGAAATTTATTTGGTGCTCCTCCCCTCCCTCCCCTGAGCGTATTTTATATAGATAAGCAATAAAATATCTGGCAACTTTCGTATTAACATATCTGTATTAAATTTGGTGGTATTCTATACTGCAAAATATATGCATTATAAAAAATATAAGTGACATAGTATTACGATAATTAAACATGATAATATTAGATGTCAGTAGTGTAAAAAGGCCGGTTTCGCTGCAGCAGGCGCAGCTGCGCAGCCGGCTGCGCCTGTGACCTCGCCTGGTTGCGCCTGCCGATCCCCCTCCCGACCTTGGGGTTGACCTTGGGGTTGCGCCTGAATCTTGAAGAAGATGACCACCGCGTTTTCGCCCTTCCTCGTTTTCGCTCGCGAAAGGTTACGAATAGTTTTCGCGCGTTTTTGAATATTTTCCCGCGTTTTCGGACTTAGAATATTTTGAACTTGTTGTCATGACAACCAGAGTTTTTAGTTTTCGGTTGGCAACACCTGTTGCTATGCTTTAACTTATGCGGTGTTTAACGTTCATGGCGCCATCTATTGAGAGGTTTATTTTTATTTTTTTATTTCTTCGAATTTAATTATTTTTATTTTTACAGAGTGTTGAAGTTGGGAATCGAACACCCAAACTTTGAGTTAGCAAAAACGTATGCTAACCACTATGCTATATTTTTCATTACTCTTTCAGTCTTAATGTGAATCTGTACCATGACAACGAATATTACAATTAAATTAATTTTAAAACCATCAGTTAATTTACTCTTTAGTACTAATCATGGCATATCATTAACTGAATTTCAGCTCATAATTGAAACTATCATCATTATTATTATTATTTTTCATAATAACAAAGTTTTCACTTAAGTAAAGATTTATTTAAATACAACCCATTCGAGATTTTAGATTTATTTCAATGCTTTGTGGACTTGAAATATATTTTAAACTTTGATTTTCTTTTTCATGCATTTCAAACTTTATCCTTTTTATTTTTTCTAACTTGTTAAATTTTCTTAACTAATTTCTTTTTTCTTTGTCAAATTTACAAATAATTTTTCTAACTTGTAAAAATTTCGAAGAAATAATTTTCTTAACTAATTTTTTTTTTTTTTTTTGACTTTCATACAACAAAATATTTTTTCTTATTTGTTAAATTTTCTAAGAAATAATTAACTTAAATATTCTTTCATACATTTTGAACTTTAACGTTTTTTCCTGTCATTTAGCACTTTGATTTTTTTTTCACTATTTTAGCGTTTTTCAATTATTTTCAGTCTTTAACTATTTTCTTAGCTTTTTAGTCTTTAACTAATTTCAAGCATTTCAGACTTAGATTATTTTTTCGTGATTTCGATTTTTTTAGTATATTTTAGAGTTTGATCATTTTCTCGCTTGTTTTTACTTTATCGTTTTTTTTTTTTTTTTCCCGATATTTTTAAACTTAGAAATTTTTCACAAGTAGTGACAGGAATCGAACCTTCAAATTTTTCAAAACGTTATCATGTCTTCAATTTTTGCAATCATGTCAAACTTGCAATCAATTTACTCGTAGTAGTAATTAACACTTATCATTAACAAATTTTCTCAGATTTTAAAAAATCAACTTAATTAATTTTTTCCAGTAAGCAAATTGCGCACTCAAGTTACATTCCAACACTGCATATATGTTTCAAGAGTTTCATTGAATTTATCACATTCCATTTAATTAACTCTAATAATTACTTTTTCATTAATACTTAACTTAATCATTTTATCATACATTTATTCCAGTTACAAAATTATGCTTAAAAGTTATTTATTTTTCTTAGCACAAGAGATTATAACATGTTCCTACTAAAATGCTTTTCACTCTAGTTTGAGTTTACTAAAATAGCAACTCATTTACGATTTAGATTCATTTAATCGTCTTTGATTCTTTTTTCATTGTTAATATTTTAAATTATCACATACGTTATTATTTTTATACATTTATCCATTTAATTTTCGAAAATCTACAATCAATTTACTTTTCGTATTAATTAACACTTATCACTATCAAATATTTTCATGAATTTTAAAAAATTATCTTCTTAAATAATTTTTTACTGTAACCAAATTTCCCACTCAAGTTATATTTTATCACTACATATGCTTTTCATGAGTTTCACTTAATTTATCGCATTTCATTTAATTAACTCTAATAATTATTTTTTATCATCGATATTTAAGTTAATCATATTTTCCTTTCTTTATTTTTTTTTTCATGCAAACACTCTTGATGGAATAAAACAAAATTTTCAACTTTCATGAATTAAATCCCCTCTGAATATTTTATTTTACTTTACCATACTTTACTATTTTACTTACTGCGTTTTACTATTTATCATTCATTACAGCTTTTCCAAAATATTACTTTACAACCAACCAATTTCATTAACAGAATTTTCATTACAATTTATAAATTTCACTTTTATTTAATTATTTTTACCTACGGTAAAATAAAACACATAACACAAAAATGTTAAACATCAATGAAGTACCCAAGAAATGTTAAAATTATAAGTCGAGTATCAAAACTTCATGTCAGCAAATTTTAAAAATAGACTTACCGAAAAATAACTTCTACTGAAATTCATTTTTAAACTTAGAAATTTTTCACAATTAGTAACAGGAATCGAACCCACAAATTTTTCGAAACATTATCAGGTCTACAATTTTCATCCAACTAATTTATTTTAAAAACTTGCAATCAATTTACTCTTAGTAGTAATTAACACTTATCATTAATAAACTTTCACGATTTTAAAAAAATCAACTTATTTAATTTTTTTCCAGTAAGCAAATTTCGCACTCAAGTTACATTTCATCACTTTATATGCTTTTCAAGAGTTTCACTTAATTTATCACATTTTATTTAATCAACTCTATTAATTATTTTTTTGATTAGTATTTAACTTAGTCATTTTATCGCATAGTGTTTTACTTTATTATTTTTTTTTTTTTTTCATACAAGCACTCTTGTTAGAATAAAACAAAATTTTCAACCTTCATGAATTAGAATCACTTTGGCTATTTCATTTTCCCAATAATATTTTACTTTAACAACTAATTTCTTTAACAAAATCGATATCATTTATTTTAGTCTTTATCCTTTTCGAACGATACATTCAAATGGACAGCTATACGTTAAATTAAGAAACTTAATCTAAATGTTGACAAATTAAGTTATAGCTAAATACTGACTAAAATTAAGTACAAAAGACTAACCTTTTTGGGGTGAAATCCCTCAAGTACCAGCTATCGCGAAGTTATTTAAAAACAGTGAATGAAATTGTAATAAGTGGATTGTTAATTATAACTCAATCTCACAAAATTACAATTACATGCATGTTTTATTTGAAATCGCTGCATACGGCTGGCTGCCCATCGTCGATCTGCAGAACGCATGCCGTGATATCGCAAATCAACTCGGTTGTTGAAAGAAACTACCGTAATCCCACAGCACTTCGGATCGTCCACACACACACATCGAGGCGAATTGAGAAAATGACTTTATCAATATTGCTATCTACCCCTTTACCGATAACAGATAACAAACCCCACGTGCTAGTATTATTCACCACCTGGCCTACGTCTTTCAAGTGATGTCACTGTTTCTGACCAATTAAAATTAGTTCACGTTTCTCAAATATCAAGCACATAGATCGGCAATAGCCTGATGTCAGGTTTTCCAAACAAAATTTTAGATTTTAATTCGTAGTTTCGAATTAATTTCTTTTTCATTTCAAACTTATAAAAAAAATTTCCAGCTTGTAAGAATATTTCTTTCAAAAACAGATTTTTGATTCAAAACAGTATTTTTCAAACTTGTAATATTTTTCTACTTAGGAAATGAAATCAAAAATTTTTGTTTTCTTTAATCATATAAAATGTTTTTAAGAAATAATTTCTCAAACTTGTAATATTTTTCCACTAATTAAAAAAAAAATCAATTTTTTTTTTTCAATCATATAAAAATAAATTTTTAATCTTACAACAGTAAATTTTTCCGCAAAAATATTTTTTTCAAATCAAAATAATAATAATATTTTTGTAACATATTGTTTTTTTTCCTTTCAATCTTTTTTTTTTTTTTCAAAAATTTTCAAACTTACAAAATAAAATTTTTTCAACTGAATCTTCAAACGAAATGCTTTAATTAAATTTAAAACTCAATATCACTTTACTCTTAGTATTAATAACCAATAGCACTTAACCATTTACTCTTTGCACTCTAAGTATTAATTAACACACACGCATTAGAAATAATAATAATAATGTTTAAGATACTTACAAATCATCTACTCAAGCTTTCAAATATCCATCTAGCATGTTATTGTTCATTCGTGTGAGGGAACTTGTAATAAAACTTTACTTATCAACCGAAATTATAAGCGAAAATATCGCATTTTTTAGCACTTAATATAATCCTACAATTAACAAATTGGTTTTAACTTTGAATTTAAGAAAAATAAAAACTATTACACACTTAGTAACATATCTATCGATGTATATTATTTCATGACAAATCACAAATAGGTGAGGATCTTTTATCGATCATGTGACCAACTAAGTTAAGAAAGAGCGTTCTTATCTCATATGAGAATTTATAAGTCTTTAATATTTCTCTTTAATGTAAGTGAATTGATACGTACGAGTTTGTGTATGTGAATATAACTGTGTATTGTTTTCAAACCATTGTCATGTTTAAGCTTTACGGTTCTAATTTTGACTTTCCACTTAGCATTATTTGAAGTCCTTCGCATGCATTAAACTATAGAAATATTACAAAAATTATATTTTCATTCAGTCTTAATTACAAAACCATACAATAAGATGAAGACAACACCGATAGTATAAAGATTACTTACAATAAAGTGCATATAAAAAATATATGTAAGAGTGATTTCAAAGTATAATCCATCAACCATATTCAACAACTCAATCAAAACACAAGTCTCTTTTAAAATGATAAACACAATTTATTCACACACACAGTAAAAGACAATTAAAAAAACTTTCATCTTTAAGTAAAACTCTTCAAAACTTTCAAGCGTATTTTTAACATCGATTGCATCAAATAAATCAGACACATGACATTTTAAACATGGACTATCAACATTCAAAGTAACGAAGTCACGAGTCAAGTTTTCCCAATTAACATTAAAAAGAGCCCGTTCGAAAAAAGTGTCGAACTTTCGACCCCTTGTTAATGATTCACATTCATGCACTCTCATGTAAAAAATGAATCCATTTTTACAATCCACACATTCTTTTTTAGAAAGGTAGTTTATGTTGCATATGAGCTCATCAAATAGTCACTTACGTAGAGAATCAGCCAGTTTACGAACTTCTTGTGATGTATATGTGCTGATTTTATCACATCGACAATCACAGGGATATTTTTTCTCAATTTCCGAAAGGATGTACTCTTTTAGAGTATAAGTCATAAGTTTGTCTTTGACACTACGTGAGATACAAGGGGACGCGTAGCACAATTTGTCAATCTGGCTTTCCAAAAGTAGAACTCTATCAGGCATCAACTGGAACACTTCTCGTTTCAGTTTGAACAATCTTTGCACACTAACACAGATGTTACCATTCGCACTCGACTCTCCTTTTTTATAACAAAAGCGAAATCACGGTCTTCGATTAATTTTTGATTTACATTTTTACGTAGGCTTGAAATAAGTGATCTCCACACATCTGGTTCTAAGGAAATACCATCCATAGTTGGTCGAAAAATACCATCTTTCCCACACGTATATCTTCTAATATGCACGCGTGTACGTTTCCGAAAAGTATTCACCTAAAGTGAAAATACAATCACCCAAGTGTATCATATCATCAGGCTGTGGAGAAGCCTCAATGTTCATTTTCATGTTCGTTGCATCCCATCTGTTCATCTTCAGGCTTCAAAGTTTCAGAATGATTTTCACCAGCGTTAGTCATTCTTAACTCTCATAGGATTAGGAGTCACAATACTAAAACAACTTCCTGTGAACTTAAAAAATAAATCAAACTAGGTTTTAACACTAGCTGGTGAAGAAAAATCCTAAGTACATAGAATAAAATTTCACGATCTCTTTCAAAGCTCAGAATCACCCTGAAAATGATTCTCCAAACATCCACTATAAACCAATGAATATTCACTTTAACCAATGAGAAGTGTACATAAATCTCTTGCTACTGACGTCATAGAATATCACATGAACTTTTGAGCAGAATTGAGTTGTTTTACACAGTATTCAGATTTTTAGAAAATGCCAACACTTTGACTTCCAAATTCATCCTGACCTACTACGAGTAATTTTAAGATGGTAGCAGGTTTTCACATCACATCGAATGCCGATGACGTTTTCGCATCTCACGCATGACATGATCAATCACGTGTAATTGATCATGTCAATTTGCATGAGATGCGAAACCGTCATCGGCATTCGATGTGATGTGAAAACCTGCTACCATCTTAAAATTACTCGTAGTAGGTCAGGATGAATTTGGAAGTCAAAGTGTTGGCATTTTCTAAAAATCTGAATACTGTGTAAAACAACTCAATTCTGCTCAAAAGTTCATGTGATATTCTATGACGTCAGTAGCAAGATATTTATGTACACTTCTCATTGGTTAAAGTGAATATTCATTGGTTTATAGTGGATGTTTGGAGAATCATTTTCAGGGTGATTCTGAGCTTTGAAAGAGATCGTGAAATTTTATTCTATGTACTTAGGATTTTTCTTCACCAGCTAGTGTTAAAACCTAGTTTGATTTATTTTTTAAGTTCACAGGAAGTTGTTTTAGTATTGTGACTCCTAATCCTATGAGAGTTAAGAATGACTAACGCTGGTGAAAATCATTCTGAAACTTTGAAGCCTGAAGATGAACAGATGGGATGCAACGAACATGAAAATGAACATTGAGGCTTCTCCACAGCCTGATGATATGATACACTTGGGTGATTGTATTTTCACTTTAGGTGAATACTTTTCGGAAACGTACACGCGTGCATATTAGAAGATATACGTGTGGGAAAGATGGTATTTTTCGACCAACTATGGATGGTATTTCCTTAGAACCAGATGTGTGGAGATCACTTATTTCAAGCCTACGTAAAAATGTAAATCAAAAATTAATCGAAGACCGTGATTTCGCTTTTGTTATAAAAAAGGAGAGTCGAGTGCGAATGGTAACATCTGTGTTAGTGTGCAAAGATTGTTCAAACTGAAACGAGAAGTGTTCCAGTTGATGCCTGATAGAGTTCTACTTTTGGAAAGCCAGATTGACAAATTGTGCTACGCGTCCCCTTGTATCTCACGTAGTGTCAAAGACAAACTTATGACTTATACTCTAAAAGAGTACATCCTTTCGGAAATTGAGAAAAAATATCCCTGTGATTGTCGATGTGATAAAATCAGCACATATACATCACAAGAAGTTCGTAAACTGGCTGATTCTCTACGTAAGTGACTATTTGATGAGCTCATATGCAACATAAACTACCTTTCTAAAAAAGAATGTGTGGATTGTAAAAATGGATTCATTTTTTACATGAGAGTGCATGAATGTGAATCATTAACAAGGGGTCGAAAGTTCGACACTTTTTTCGAACGGGCTCTTTTTAATGTTAATTGGGAAAACTTGACTCGTGACTTCGTTACTTTGAATGTTGATAGTCCATGTTTAAAATGTCATGTGTCTGATTTATTTGATGCAATCGATGTTAAAAATACGCTTGAAAGTTTTGAAGAGTTTTACTTAAAGATGAAAGTTTTTTTAATTGTCTTTTACTGTGTGTGTGAATAAATTGTGTTTATCATTTTAAAAGAGACTTGTGTTTTGATTGAGTTGTTGAATATGGTTGATGGATTATACTTTGAAATCACTCTTACATATATTTTTTATATGCACTTTATTGTAAGTAATCTTTATACTATCGGTGTTGTCTTCATCTTATTGTATGGTTTTGTAATTAAGACTGAATGAAAATATAATTTTTGTAATATTTCTATAGTTTAATGCATGCGAAGGACTTCAAATAATGCTAAGTGGAAAGTCAAAATTAGAACCGTAAAGCTTAAACATGACAATGGTTTGAAAACAATACACAGTTATATTCACATACACAAACTCGTACGTATCAATACACTTACATTAAAGAGAAATATTAAAGACTTATAAATTCTCATATGAGATAAGAACGCTCTTTCTTAACTTAGTTGGTCACATGATCGATAAAAGATCCTCACCTATTTGTGATTTGTCATGAAATAATATACATCGATAGATATGTTACTAAGTGTGTAATAGTTTTTATTTTTCTTAAATTCAAAGTTAAAACCAATTTGTTAATTGTAGGATTATATTAAGTGCTAAAAAATGCGATATTTTCGCTTATAATTTCGGTTGATAAGTAAAGTTTTATTACAAGTTCCCTCACACGAATGAACAATAACATGCTAGATGGATATTTGAAAGCTTGAGTAGATGATTTGTAAGTATCTTAAACATTATTATTATTATTTCTAATGCGTGTGTGTTAATTAATACTTAGAGTGCAAAGAGTAAATGGTTAAGTGCTATTGGTTATTAATACTAAGAGTAAAGTGATATTGAGTTTTAAATTTAATTAAAGCATTTCGTTTGAAGATTCAGTTGAAAAAATTTTATTTTGTAAGTTTGAAAATTTTTGAAAAAAAAAAAAAGATTGAAAGGAAAAAAAACAATATGTTACAAAAATATTATTATTATTTTGATTTGAAAAAAATATTTTTGCGGAAAAATTTACTGTTGTAAGATTAAAAATTTATTTTTATATGATTGAAAAAAAAAAAATTGATTTTTTTTTTAATTAGTGGAAAAATATTACAAGTTTGAGAAATTATTTCTTAAAAACATTTTATATGATTAAAGAAAACAAAAATTTTTGATTTCATTTCCTAAGTAGAAAAATATTACAAGTTTGAAAAATACTGTTTTGAATCAAAAATCTGTTTTTGAAAGAAATATTCTTACAAGCTGGAAATTTTTTTTATAAGTTTGAAATGAAAAAGAAATTAATTCGAAACTACGAATTAAAATCTAAAATTTTGTTTGGAAAACCTGACATCAGGCTATTGCCGATCTATGTGCTTGATATTTGAGAAACGTGAACTAATTTTAATTGGTCAGAAACAGTGACATCACTTGAAAGACGTAGGCCAGGTGGTGAATAATACTAGCACGTGGGGTTTGTTATCTGTTATCGGTAAAGGGGTAGATAGCAATATTGATAAAGTCATTTTCTCAATTCGCCTCGATGTGTGTGTGTGGACGATCCGAAGTGCTGTGGGATTACGGTAGTTTCTTTCAACAACCGAGTTGATTTGCGATATCACGGCATGCGTTCTGCAGATCGACGATGGGCAGCCAGCCGTATGCAGCGATTTCAAATAAAACATGCATGTAATTGTAATTTTGTGAGATTGAGTTATAATTAACAATCCACTTATTACAATTTCATTCACTGTTTTTAAATAACTTCGCGATAGCTGGTACTTGAGGGATTTCACCCCAAAAAGGTTAGTCTTTTGTACTTAATTTTAGGCAGTATTTAGCTATAACTTAATTTGTCAACATTTAGATTAAGTTTCTTAATTTAACGTATAGCTGTCCATTTGAATGTATCGTTCGAAAAGGATAAAGACTAAAATAAATGATATCGATTTTGTTAAAGAAATTAGTTGTTAAAGTAAAATATTATTGGGAAAATGAAATAGCCAAAGTGATTCTAATTCATGAAGGTTGAAAATTTTGTTTTATTCTAACAAGAGTGCTTGTATGAAAAAAAAAAATAATAAAGTAAAACACTATGCGATAAAATGACTAAGTTAAATACTAATCAAAAAAATAATTAATAGAGTTGATTAAATAAAATGTGATAAATTAAGTGAAACTCTTGAAAAGCATATAAAGTGATGAAATGTAACTTGAGTGCGAAATTTGCTTACTGGAAAAAAATTAAATAAGTTGATTTTTTTAAAATCGTGAAAGTTTATTTATGATAAGTGTTAATTACTACTAAGAGTAAATTGATTGCAAGTTTTTAAAATAAATTAGTTGGATGAAAATTGTAGACCTGATAATGTTTCGAAAAATTTGTGGGTTCGATTCCTGTTACTAATTGTGAAAAATTTCTAAGTTTAAAAATGAATTTCAGTAGAAGTTATTTTTCGGTAAGTCTATTTTTAAAATTTGCTGACATGAAGTTTTGATACTCGACTTATAATTTTAACATTTCTTGGGTACTTCATTGATGTTTAACATTTTTGTGTTATGTGTTTTATTTTACCGTAGGTAAAAATAATTAAATAAAAGTGAAATTTATAAATTGTAATGAAAATTCTGTTAATGAAATTGGTTTGTTGTAAAGTAATATTTTGGAAAAGCTGTAATGAATGATAAATAGTAAAACGCAGTAAGTAAAATAGTAAAGTATGGTAAAGTAAAATAAAATATTCAGAGGGGATTTAATTCATGAAAGTTGAAAATTTTGTTTTATTCCATCAAGAGTGTTTGCATGAAAAAAAAAAATAAAGAAAGGAAAATATGATTAACTTAAATATCGATGATAAAAAATAATTATTAGAGTTAATTAAATGAAATGCGATAAATTAAGTGAAACTCATGAAAAGCATATGTAGTGATAAAATATAACTTGAGTGGGAAATTTGGTTACAGTAAAAAATTATTTAAGAAGATAATTTTTTAAAATTCATGAAAATATTTGATAGTGATAAGTGTTAATTAATACGAAAAGTAAATTGATTGTAGATTTTCGAAAATTAAATGGATAAATGTATAAAAATAATAACGTATGTGATAATTTAAAATATTAACAATGAAAAAAGAATCAAAGACGATTAAATGAATCTAAATCGTAAATGAGTTGCTATTTTAGTAAACTCAAACTAGAGTGAAAAGCATTTTAGTAGGAACATGTTAAAATCTCTTGTGCTAAGAAAAATAAATAACTTTTAAGCATAATTTTGTAACTGGAATAAATGTATGATAAAATGATTAAGTTAAGTATTAATGAAAAAGTAATTATTAGAGTTAATTAAATGGAATGTGATAAATTCAATGAAACTCTTGAAACATATATGCAGTGTTGGAATGTAACTTGAGTGCGCAATTTTCTTACTGGAAAAAATTAATTAAGTTGATTTTTTAAAATCTGAGAAAATTTGTTAATGATAAGTGTTAATTACTACTACGAGTAAATTGATTGCAAGTTTGACATGATTGCAAAAATTGAAGACATGATAACGTTTTGAAAAATTTGAAGGTTCGATTCCTATCACTACTTGTGAAAAATTTCTAAGTTTAAAAATATCGGGAAAAAAAAAAAAAAAACGATAAAGTAAAAACAAGCGAGAAAATGATCAAACTCTAAAATATACTAAAAAAATCGAAATCACGAAAAAATAATCTAAGTCTGAAATGCTTGAAATTAGTTAAAGACTAAAAAGCTAAGAAAATAGTTAAAGACTGAAAATAATTGAAAAACGCTAAAATAGTGAAAAAAAAATCAAAGTGCTAAATGACAGGAAAAAACGTTAAAGTTCAAAATGTATGAAAGAATATTTAAGTTAATTATTTCTTAGAAAATTTAACAAATAAGAAAAAATATTTTGTTGTATGAAAGTCAAAAAAAAAAAAAAAAAAAAAAATTAGTTAAGAAAATTATTTCTTCGAAATTTTTACAAGTTAGAAAAATTATTTGTAAATTTGACAAAGAAAAAAGAAATTAGTTAAGAAAATTTAACAAGTTAGAAAAAATAAAAAGGATAAAGTTTGAAATGCATGAAAAAGAAAATCAAAGTTTAAAATATATTTCAAGTCCACAAAGCATTGAAATAAATCTAAAATCTCGAATGGGTTGTATTTAAATAAATCTTTACTTTAGTGAAAACTTTGTTATTATGAAAAATAATAATAATAATGATGATAGTTTCAATTATGAGCTGAAATTCAGTTAATGATATGCCATGATTAGTACTAAAGAGTAAATTAACTGATGGTTTTAAAATTAATTTAATTGTAATATTCGTTGTCATGGTACAGATTCACATTAAGACTGAAAGAGTAATGAAAAATATAGCATAGTGGTTAGCATACGTTTTTGCTAACTCAAAGTTTGGGTGTTCGATTCCCAACTTCAACACTCTGTAAAAATAAAAATAATTAAATTCGTAGAAATAAAAAAATAAAAATAAACCTCTCAATAGATGGCGCCATGAACGTTAAACACCGCATAAGTTAAAGCATAGCAACAGGTGTTGCCAACCGAAAACTAAAAACTCTGGTTGTCATGACAACAAGTTCAAAATATTCTAAGTCCGAAAACGCGGGAAAATATTCAAAAACGCGCGAAAACTATTCGTAACCTTTCGCGAGCGAAAACGAGGAAGGGCGAAAACGCGGTGGTCATCTTCTTCAAGATTCAGGCGCAACCCCAAGGTCAACCCCAAGGTCGGGAGGGGGATCGGCAGGCGCAACCAGGCGAGGTCACAGGCGCAGCCGGCTGCGCAGCTGCGCCTGCTGCAGCGAAACCGGCCTTTTTACACTACTGATGTCGTCAAACTTTGGCAGTTACAGTAAGCCATTAATATCAAAATTATATGTGGTGTAACTTTTAATAGTGTTGGAAATATAGAACAAACTTGGAGTGGTTTTTTGGAATTTGCGAAAGAGATTAAATTGTTTAATGGATTTTTTTTTCGGGATTTAATATTTACATCTTGCTATAGTGCGATATGGAATGAGTCTAAAATCAAAACTTTACCTACAGATTTTGTGCCCCCCTAGTGTTGGTACCCTGGGCCCGTGGCCTATGTGCCCATGCCTTAATATGGCCCTGAACAGGACTCTTGGCGATACCGTTGTCTTCTTAAGGCTGGGATGATCGAAAACAGCGCCAATCAGATAGGCGAAATCGTCAATCCAACAAGTAATTCATGAAAACGGCAAACTCTGGCGACAATCACGCTTTGTTTACTTCTGCTATCACTTCCGTCTGAATGCAGCACAGCATGATTTTTAGCATTTAAGATGATTAACATTTTTCATTAAAAAAATAAACATTCAAGTGTAATACTTTTCAAATTCCTTTAGTTCTCAATGATGCTAAACTTTTTTTAAAAATTCAAAGCGTGAGAATACGCTCGACTCAATTTCTGAGGGATGTTTCCACTAGTCCCATGAAATATGGTTCTTCAGGCGTTTAAAATATCTTTGCATATGTATCTCACCCCGGTAAGGAAAGTGACACAATTCAAAGGGAAAAAAAAAAAAAAAAACGCAGCATTGGGGGAAAATCAAGGTTTTAGACAACAGTATCAAGCGATTTAGTTCAAACATTACAATACGTGTAAAAAATTTGTAATTTGATGTTTGCTGGTTAGTGTTTGTTGTCTATATTTATAATGCATGCTTGAAGTTCCAAAATATTCCTTCTAAATTATGAAATTTTAATGATGTGTCGCAATCGATTATATACATGTAGTTTTTAGCCCCCACTCTCCAGTTATTTATCCTAACTTTGTGCGAGTTTTGTGGCGAGAAAGAGCATGAAATTTAGCAGTGGCGACGCTACGAAGGACAGGAGGGGAGGGGGGGGGGGTGCACACCACTGGGTGTCACCCGTCTGAGGAGTGACATTCAAAGTGGAATTTTATGTTTTTGAAAAATTTGAAGCTAAAATGCATTTTCAAGGCTACAAATATAAAAATTGTCTGGGGGGGGGGGAACCCCGGATACCCTTCCTCCCATCCCACATCATGGTGTGAATACTATACTCAGGATTGGGTTCATATTATCAATACCTAAACCAAATAGTAACTTTCTCGTATACCAAAAAACTAAACCCCATTTCCTTTCCCTGTGTTTGGGACACGTTTGAAATAGATAAATTGTCATCCATTTCATACACCCCTTACTTTTTTGACCTCTCGAAGGCCTGCAGATTTGCGTCTAAGGCAAGTTACATAAAAAGCTTTCATAATTTTTATTTGTCTTTTGTGCATTATCCCACCTAAAACTTCGTTATTACACATATGTAGTTGTTTCTGAAATTTGTATGAATTTCATGTTTTCATGTTTACATAGATTATTAAAACCTTCTTTTTTTAATGTTTGTACGGGGGGGGGGGGGGCGACACCACACATTACTGCCCCAGGTGTCCCCCATGCTCACTACGCCACTGAATTTAGATTTTAAATCAATAGCTAGTACGCTTTTCCCGCTCTTTGAGTTGTGTCACTTTCCTCGCCGGTATGCGATAGGCTATTTTTAGAAATTACGAAAACGAGAGATAGAGACAGAGATAGATAGATAGATGGATAGAGAGTTAGATAGAGATATAGATAGAAATAGATAGAGATAGACAGATAGATAGATAGATAGAGAGAGAGAGAAAATTTTCTTTTTTGCACCGAATTAATACTCTCATTTCCAAAAACTTCACACAATGGTGTGTTAGTAAAATTATATTAAGATTAAAACTCCTCCCAGAGACCTTGGTTTTATTATCACTGCCAATCCCAATCCAATAATTTATTTTCATGTAAGAATTTTTTGGATCAATTCACCCCCCCCCCCCCCAAGAAGTTCACTTCTGAATGCTCTAGTGGTGTCTCTACCTGCAAAGACAACATCTCGCTTTTATAAATGAGATTTTAAGAGATGAATATAGTTGTGCCACTTTCGCATTGATGCCACGTTCCTTTGAAACACTCAACAGATGAAAAATACCATCCTCAAACTATGAATGAGCTCGGCTCACAAGTGAACGTTTTTTTCCCATTCCGATAATTGTTATCGATGCGATGGTCGATCAAAAGTAAAGAAACAAATCTACATCCATTCTCAACGCTTCAGAAAATCGAATTCTTTACTCGGTAGTGAAAGCGTGATTCGAAAGCTAATAGATTTCGAACGTTGCGCCTGCTCGAGAGAAGACAGCAACCCTTCGTTTGTCATCGGAAAACTTTCCCTTTCAGAACCAGCCAGACCTTCACAAGGTCCTCCGCGCACCGCTGCCTCGCGCACTGGCCACGCCCCCCGGCAAACGACAGACAGCGAAAGTGCGGCCGCGTCACGTGACCGGGTGGCCATCCCATCGCTTGACCTCCAGCGATTGGGACCCCTTCCAGCCCCGAGTTTCGAAGAGCTGCTGTTGTGTTTTCCCGCTCTTCACTTTCACCCGTTCTCCCTTCGAGAGGAAGTCACTTGGTCACTCGGTCTTTAGAAGATTTGAGGAAAAGTAGCTTTTTTTTTGGACGCAGTGCTCCTGCGCCACTGACATTGCGAGTGGCGTTTTCAGTGGCGTTATATGAAAAAATGAAGATGCTGATAATCATCGGAATATTTATAGTTGGAATAGTTTATCATGTCGGTGAGTACTCTAGGTCATTTATTTATTTTATTGTCTTCATAGATTTAACATTGCGTTGTTGGTCTCTGTGTTTTGTTTTTCAATTTTCAAGTCCATGTTAGTAGAAAAATAGGAAGAACAGTATTTGTGTTTAATAATTCATTGGCAAAATTTCATGCCTCGACATTATGACAATAAATAATACATAACTTATGTAAAACTAGTGGTACCGCACGGCTTTGCTCGTAGTAGAAACTATATTTACAAATAATTTATAGTGCATTTCTCGCCAATTCACTTTTCCATGTTACGGTTCCACGTTATGGTAACTTGGTAATTTACTCGTCCATCTTATGATAATTTTGCTTGAGAAAATGTTCTTAAAATTGGAATAGAAAAAGAACAAAATCGAATTTTCGAAAAATCGCTTCGAGGTGCACACCCCCATGCTACAAACTAACTTTGCCAAATTTCATGAGAATCGATCGTACGGTCTAGGCGCTATGCGCGTCACAGAGATCCAGACAGCCGGACAGAGAGACTTTGAGCTGTATTATGAGTAAAGATAATATTTTGTGTAGTTTATTAATCATAGAGAGCTTTAGTATGTTATGATGAAACAATCATTTTAATTTTCTACCTACAAAGCTAATTTTAATGGCCTTGCTTCTACACTCCTTTTGCAATTCATTAAAAGTTTTACATTTTATTAGACGGAACTCAAATTTTTTTATTAATGGATATAAGTGTAGAAGGCCTGAGATATTGCACGTTTTTTTTAAGGCGTGAAAGAACTCCTTGATATATTTTTGGGGGAATGAAAGTCATTTTGGAGGAGTAAAATATACGAAAACGGGGAGGACTATAAAAGTGATCAATTCCATGAAAAAGTTACATTCTAAAGATGAAGGTGGCTGGGAAAGAATAAAAGCGTGCTGTTTTGTTTTTTGACATCAAGAATTTTAGACATTTTGAATTTTAAAAAAGTAACAAAATATTAAATTGTAAAATTTTAAAATGTTATATTGCTTTGTACATTATGCTAAACTTTAACTTATACAAAGCGTAAAAAATAATTGATTAAGTTTTTGAGCAGAATTTCCGATTTTCAATGTGCGAAGCAATCTACTTTTAAAAGTGTTTAAAATTTTTCTGGTGAAGACTGTAGCGGTCCCGCATTTAACTCCGAAATTAAATTCTGGTTACGTACAAACTTTTGTGCGTGCCGATCACTACCGTTTGAGATAGAGTAAAAAATATGTACAGCAACGTTAAAAAGGCTGAAATTTGCAAAACACTGCATGCATGTGCTTTTATGGTTACATACAGTGCTGGCCAAATTATTAGACTAAGACTGTTTTAAAAGCAAATTCTTTATTGATTACATAACTATAGACACATTAACGAACAGTGAAATAATTATCTAATATTTAGTATGCATTCCCTTGTTCTTGATGAGCATTTTAAGTTTTTTTGGCATACTTTTCACAAGGTTTACACCATTTCTTAACTTTTTAAAAAAAGGAGGTAAAAATTGTTTATACTCACTATTATATATGCTCACATACACATACTAACTAATTACCTGAAACTAACTTTAAATATAACAGAACACACCAGAGCCGTGTCCAAGGGGAGGGTTTTAGGGGTTAAACCCCTCCCATTGGGGAAAAAATCTTTTGTCAAATGAAGAAAATTATTGACTTAAATTAACTTTAATGTGAAAGTCTGCGTTTAGCGTTTTTTCCCCCCTTTTTCTGTGAAGTTTTTCTGTAATTTAACTCAGTAATTCTGTAATTTTTTTTCTCTAATTCAACTTAGTTGGACTTAAACGCTTGCATTTCTTTCTTCTTTTTTAACTTAAAAAGTTTTACATAACATTCAAATGTTATGTAATTTACAATTGTTAAAACTTTACCGACTGAAATAATATTTTGAAAAAACTGTAGTGGTAGAACCGCTGAATGATCTACCAATACAAATCATTAATATTGCTTATTGTACGGAGGTAATGATAAATTTGGCATATGTTACAGCTATGAACATGTATTAGTAATTGTGTTTAGTAATGTAATTTGCATCTACAATAAGCTCGTTCTTGTTTAGTTTACGACGAATTAAGTATTATTTCAAAACATAAAATCTGATAAACAGTCTACATTATAAAAGAATTTGTGGAGAGTTTTTAATACTTGTTGCAATAAACCGCATAGTAAACAGATTTAATTAAAAATAACAAACAAGGTTTGAAAAAAGTGAACTTGCAAAATGAAGGAATACTTTGGTCACTTGTGCAGCCAGAATTATCCTTCTAGGGGAAGAGGGAGGGGGAGGTACAGCAGTACTTACAGGTTCATAAACGCTATACTGGGATCGACAATTTGTCGTAAAACTAAAGGTTGTGTTGAGGTTTGAATCCCCCCCCCCCACAGGTAAGATTAAAACCCCTCCCTTTATGTAAATCTGGACACGGGCCTGGAACACACTAATAAAAAGAACTAGTGAACTGTTTAAGCTGATTGAGGTTATGTTCCTGGTAAGTAGATAAACAAGGAACATAAACAAAGCAGACAGTGCTGCCACCTGCAAACATTAAATTATGCTAAAATAACGTAATAATCAGTGTACACTATGTACTGTACTTTAACAGTAAAATAAATAGTATTTTAGTACAAATAGTGTACAAAAAAAAAACAAAACAAAAAATCTCTTTAGTTTAATAATTTGGCCAGCACTGTAGAACGCCTTTTTCGAAGCAAAAATATGTGAGCTAATGGATGTCAAGACATCTGACAAAAGAGTCGGAAATCTCATGCTGGATGCCTTTACACCAGTAGACTCACATCTCTTTCATGCTTTGTAACCCCAAAACATGTCTTCATTTTTTTTCAAAAAGCTGCTGTACATGTATTTTTAACTATTAGGTATACTGTCGTGCTATGCGCGGAAGTCGTATCTGCATCTGAGTTAAAAATGAGAAATTGCCGTTTAAAGTTGTGTGACTCCATGCATTTGATATGGACGCAACTTTTCAGAATTTTCAACCGACTTCAAAAAGGAGGCGCTTATCAGTTCATACCGTATGTATGTTTTTTTTTTTTGTTTGTCCACTCACAGCGTCTCACCTAGTGAACGGATTTTGATGATTCTTTTTTTAATGGATAGGGGCTGGCTCAACTTAGGTCCCATTACTTTGTTTGACCATATTTGTTCCTAAGACAAAAAGTTATGGGCAAAAAAAAAGGAAATTTCATGTAATTTCCCTATTAAATGATATCTTCTTAATATATAAAAATGGAGTTTGGTAAATTTGTTCCCTAAGATCTCAGAAACTACCCGGCAGATTTGGCTGAAACTTTCACCGTTTGTTCTTTTTGGTACTGGGGAGGTTTGTAGACCAGTTCAAAAAAAATCCGATTGTTAGTTCCTTTTTTTATTCTAATATGTCCAAATTTTCGCATAAATGCCCCAATATGACGGTGAAAAAATATGTGCACATGTTAAAATTATGTGTCCATTGAAAGCGCTTATTTTTCTGCTGAAGATGGCATCTGTTAGAAAGTTCTAAGTTGTATGAAAAACGAGATATGATTTTTTTTTGTTCCATGTTCGAAGGCTCTCCTCAACCCAATTAATTATTTAGTGTATCATCTCAACTCTCAGTTGATAGCTAGAATTGTTGAATATTTTTATGTTTCGTCTGACTGCCTCACATGTGAGGCTTTTCTCAAGTCAAATCTTAAAGTAACGTTTTTTCCCCAAGATTGGCTAATAATAACTAGATTTGGCTGATTATTTTCCATTTAAACGGAACTTTAGTGTAACTAATGGTTTTTTTTATTATTTGTGCTGATTGGACACTTAATCATTATCCAATCTAACAGCAGGAACCTCGCCAAAATTTATGCAGAAAGATTTCAGTAGCGAATGCATTTGGCAGTTTCTTCAACTGTTCGCGGTTTTTGAATTCAAAGACTACGTAATAATGTTTGTCAGCTTTCACCATGTAAACAAAATATCGTCAATCAAAGAATCTTTAAAAACTTTTTTTACTGTAAAATAATCCAGCAACTAAATTAGACAAATCCATAAACAGAACAAAAGCTTCCATTAATGTGACTTTGCGCACAAATTCAAACCATCGCCAAATTTTACTACTTATTTTGGAAACATTTCGGATGAAATTGTTTAGAGCCATTTTATGGTGACTAAAAGTATCTTAGCATATGGCGACAGTATCTCTTTAACAAAAATTAGTAACATACCGTTTTACAAAGTAAGGAGGGGGAGCGTTATCCAAGGCATCCCAAAACGATTCCCGCAAAGTCGGTAACATTTTATATCGCACCAAGAACCCACAATAATTGAAATTTTCCAAAATAACTAAAGCAAGTTAAAGGGGATCACGGGCACGCAGCTACATTTTTTAATCATTCGTCCTTCAATAGACATACAGAGAAGGTAAAAAAAAAATAAGTATTAACTGATAAATCTTTTTAAACATGTGAAGTTTAATTTCATGTTTCGGAAATTTTTCAAATTTGTATACGCTTAAATTTCGTGTTTTCGTTTCTAAATGAATACTATTTTGCTCTTTTTACTTACTGCTACTTTAGTTTTATGAGTAAGGAAGAAGTTAGATTTCAACTAACGTCGAAAAGGTATGTTTTAAGTTCTTTCACTTAAAACAGAAAACAAATGCAAGTAACGATTATTTCTCATAATTATTGCTAACCCAGGCAACGCCGGGTATTTTTGCTAGTTAAATATAAAACCTATTGTTATAAAAGTTTGGTGCCATATAACAGTAACATTAATAGTAATTGTAATGATGATTTTGAATGAAGGCTTCTCTGAAGCAAAACAGTGATATAGAGACGAACTTCTTACTAGGTAACTTCTTACTTTTACTGAAACATCTACATTTACACTAAAAAGAATGAAATAAAAAAATTTTGAAAAAAAAAGAACCGACTTTAAAATTGCTCTAAAAAGTTAAAAATAATTTTATTCTTTAAACACCATCGACAATACTTTTAAACAAAATTTTTGAAGTTGGCGCAAAAACGATAGATAAGATCATTCACAGCCATAACTCAACTACAACTATAAATTTAACCAGCCCTAGTTTCTTCACTACCACATACATTATGCATTGATAACAGCATATTTGAGTAACGATATAAATGTTTCGTTCCTAACTTTGGATGATTTTGTGAAAAAAGTATGAACGAAGCATCGTTACACTGGATTTCACTTTTTGTTTTTGCGCCAACTTCAAAAAAATTTGTTTAAAAGTATTATAGATGGTGTTTAAAGAATAAAATTATTTTTCACTTTTTAGAGCAATTTTGAAGTCGGTTCTATTTCTTTTTTTTTCAAAATTTCTTAAAAAATATTTCTCATTCACAAATAACCATAAAACATTGTATTTAGGTAAAATATGTGACAAAGAATCACATGGTGACAGCAACTGAATTTTGAAAAGAAGACTGCTTGACTTAATTACGACTTTTGTGCTTAGCCCGGCAGTTCTTTTTCGACTAAATAAATGAAGAAGGATAACAACGTACAGGGAAATGATAATTTCCACTTCTCTTTATTCTAATCAAAAGTATCGATAATGTAACCTCAATCGCTACAGATATTTACAACGTCAACACATAAATTCCTGAAGAAAAAAAGTGTGAAAGGCTCATTCTCTAAAAAAGGACAAAATTTATCGGAAAGCACCAAAAATTAACCCCCTTATATGTAAAATAAGTTTTTTCCCAAGCCTCTGCCAAGGCTGTATTGGTCCTCCTTGATTCCTCTAAATGAATTGCCTGTATAAATTTTTTATAACTACAATAATGTTTAGTTTAGTCTCTCTTAGCTCTATTTATCTGCCTCCCTTCCATGAATAATAACAGTAACTTAGGCGAGAGTAATGTATGTGAGAATATTCTAATAGTGCATATTTTGGAAAGATGTGAACTATTGTTAGTGTCACTTTTACATCACGTATATATGTTGCTACGTGAGTAACATTTAAAGTAGAATCTTTACTAATAATAAAGCTGAAAGTCTCTCTGTCCGGAGGATGTCTGGATGTCTGTAGGATGTCTGTGACGCGCATAGCGCCTAGACCGTTCGGCCGATTTTCATGAAATTTGGCACAAAGTTAGTATGTAGCATAGGGGTGTGCACCTCGAAGCGATTTTTCGAAAATTCGATGTGGTTCTTCTTCTATTCCAATTTTAAGAAAAGAAATATCATAAGATGGACGAGTAAATTACGAAATTATCATATCGTGGAACCGTAACATGGGCACAAGCCAATTGGCGAGATACGAAATTATCATAACGTGGAACCGTAAGATGGGTACAAGCCAACTGGCGAGAAAATTCACCATAAATTATTTGCAAATATACAGGCGAACCAAAAGACCTTATGATTTTTCTATTACGGGCAAAGCCGTGCGGGTATCACTAGTAAGTAAATAAAATATTTTATTGCCCTTATGAAAGCGGTAATGGATGGGAATATCTCGAATAGCCCAACATACTTCAATTTTGTTTGAAAAGTTTATTTGGTGATTCTTGACCCTTTCAAACCGAGGAGACTTGATTCAGGGTAAAGTCTCCTTTAATATGACTTTACACAGAAGCGTATGATATTGATTTTACTTATTGTTTATGCCGCTGCACTAAAACATATGGCTTTTAGCTATAAAGTAAGCCAATTATTAATAACGAAAGTTTAAGAAAAAATGACTTGGGAGAAGTGTTACGTTCCCACATTATAAAAAAAAATGCCCACACAAACTTTTAAAACTACTATTGAGCTTATTGGACGCTTTTCTTTTCCAAAAACACTGTTGAAATTCGAAAATTAATGTTCTTTTTTTTGTTTGTTTCTTTTCTTTACAAACCAGTAATTTCAGCTAATTAGTGGAGTCAATTTTGAAATATTTTTACAGTTTATAATTCGGAAACACCAATTTTGTTCCTCATTTGAAGCATATTCGTTAAATTTTAAATGTGTTTTTAATTTATTTTCTTAGTTTTCACTGAATTCTTTATCAAGACCGATTCAAAAGCATAAGTTTCTTCAGCAATGTTAGATATTTCCTATTAAACAGTGGTTTTGTTTGTTGAATAGTAGTTTCAATCTCCACTGTTTTTGCTTTGTTTCATTCTGAAATTTGACATGAACAATTTTTTTTCTTAAGAATAAATTAGAACTCGGATCAGAACCGGGGAACAAGTCGCATGAGGTCAATACTTCACCACTACTCCACCCAGCCGACAAATTTAGCATAATAGAAAATGGGGAAAAAAGTGTAATGGGATATTTTAAAATATTATATTTGAATATTTTGTTGTTTTTTAAAATAAAACATTTCAAACATTCTGCATGTTAAAATAATCAAAATAGTACACTTATCTACTTTTCCTGCAATCTTTGATTTCATCCTCAGAGAACTAGTTTTTTTTTTTTTTTCACATGGCATTGCTCACTATAATATATACTAGAAAACAGCCCGTCAAGGTATGACGGGTGAAAATTTCTTTTACATTTGAACGAAGCAATTGCCTGTTTGATGGTATTTTGATAGTTGAAATTTTAACCATAACTCCAGTGAATTAACCTTAAACTCCAGTAGATAGCTTTCATTGCTTTCGTTTCTTCATTCCTCTGAAATGAAAGTTTTACGAGTAAAACAGTTAAGTTACCGGATCGAGTACTTCCTTGTCACAATAAAGCCTTTCCCTGCATGTCATACATTACCAAAACACATTATCAAATTATCATGCACGAGTTTAATTGTTGAAACACGTGGGTTACTCAGTCATCGGCTTAAAAAAAAAAATGTTGAAAAGAAACAAATGTACTTTGGTACAAACTGTAAAATAAGGATTTTGAAGATAATCCAATAAATGATTTTATCTATTTTAATAAAGTACAAAGGTATCATGAAAAACATTATGCATGCAAGGTTGCAAATATCCAACCCCTATAGCTCTGATCTTCTCATGTAAAGTTATTGCAGTGATAAGCGTAAAGGTAAAAAGGTTGGGAAAATTCTAGCGCTTTCGGAACTAAATATATGTTGAAATAAACTTATAAGACGCTAATCCGAGTATTTGTTGTTGCAGTGAATATTTATAACTGTAGATCTCAGACCAGATCGTTATTTATATGAGTTTATATATTTTTTACATACTAAGTTTTTGCTTGTTATATTAAAAAGAAAAAGAAACTTGACGCCCTGAAATCTGTAGTTTAGGCACGTTTGAAAATTAAGTTATGTCAGATCGTGCGAACTCTTACTTCTGCTCTGTTTATGTAAATCTATTGCAGTGATAAGAGATAATATTTAAGGCGCACAATCGAATTTTAAGTGAATATATGAGCTTATAAGAACGGGTACGAAACAAAAGTTGGTACAGAAAAGGAAGCCTTTTTGTAGACAATAGGTCATTACCTGCATAAAAGAATTATGTATCCGAAGAAAATTTATAATTACGTTGTAACCTGCAGTACCAGGGTTTTTTTTGAGATAAAAACATATTTTGTGCTCTGTATTCTATAATTATGTCACGTCTAAAAAAAAATATCCAACGCCTAAGCCTTAGTTCTGATCTTCTCATGTAAAGTTATTGCAGTGATAAGCGTAAGTATTTAAGACGTACAATCAAAATTTAAGTGAAAATATAAACTTAAAAAAGTGATATTACACAAAAAATGGTTTAAAAAATGCTTTTTTGAGGACAATAGATTGTGATCCAAATGATTAAATTGGTGTAACTGAAAAAAATTATAATTATGTAGTAACCTGCAATACCAGGGCTTTTTTTTTAAATTAAAAAAAGTATTGAAGATCTGTATTCTATAATTATGCCACGTTTAAAAAATAACTACGATTTAGTTCTGATCTTCTTATGTAAAGTTATTGCAGTGATAAAGCGTAAATAATTAAAATATACAATCAAAATTTAAGTGAAAATATGAACTATAAAGACTGACATGGCAGAGGGCTATTTAAAAGTTGATTAGGTACTGTAAAGCATTAATTTTCGCGAGCCGTAATTTTCGTGAAAATGAAGAAATCGGTGATTTTGCGAGCTGAAAATTTCACGAATTTTATATGAACATAAAGAACTAATGATGAAAAATATTTCGGGAGGGTTAAATGTTCGCGATTACAACTGGTTCATGAAAATCGGGAAAATTGGAGACTCGCGAAAATAATAGTGATTTTTACAGTATTTAATAGTTCGTTTTTGGTAGGCGATTGATTACGAAATACCGCTCTGTTGATAGGAAAGTGGCACATTTAAAAATTATATTTTGCCGGTTACAGCAATTTAGAAACTTTGTAATGGAACAGCGTGTAGATCAGGACAGCGAATATGAATAAAATACTTTTTTTTCCTGTTATGCTTTCAATTATAATGTATTCTTAAAAAAAGTACTTTAATGAAAGGGCTTTACGAGACTTTTCATTATGCTAACTATAAAATGACAATTTTTAGCCTACTTTCCCAGTAAAAGTCAGAAAAAGAAGAAAAAAGCATGAAAGAAGGCTTAATGCATCTCAAAAATGTCGCGAAAAACAAAACAAAACAAAAAAAAAAAAAAAAAAAAAAATCAAAAATAAATAAAATAATTAAATAAATATCGAAAAATTAAAAATTGGAAAGTAGGGTATTGAGATGGGGAAAAATGTCTGTCGGTCTGTCTGTCTGTCGGTCTGTCTGTCTGTCCCCCCCCCCCCTAATAACTTTCGAATGAATAGTCCGATTCGAACAAACTTTTTTTTTGTTCAAAAGATCTCGGCGAGAACACCTCATTCCCATATTTCACTTTTTTATTTGAACTATTTTTTGTTCAAGTTTGAACAGTTCAAAAAAAACTTAACATTAGCGCCTACGGGGGAACTGAAAGTCAATGTAGATTCCGTACTTGAAGGCGGATTTATTTCAAACACATTTTGTTGGAAATATCTCTTGACGACAAGCTCCAGACTCCAACTCCGAGAATTTAGAGGCACCTGACTCCGACTCCGATTCCTGTGCCCGACAATTAATCGGACTCCGACTCCCCGACTTCGACTCTGACTTCGTAGCTTTGGCAAAAATTTATACACGGAGGACAAATGACTGACTCCGATACTTGGATATTCGTCTCCGACTCCTTTATCCCAAAATGAGATTGACTCCGACTCCTACTCCGCAGCTATGGTTTTCACTGTGAAATAATTATTGTTGATATGATTTGTTTTTATTTTCACGCTAAAGTTTTAATTTAGGTATTCAGTTTTCTACATAATAATATGCGCAGACGATTTTTTTTTTTTTTTTTTTTTGACAATGAAAAGTATTCGCAACTCCAACGAACTATAGGGGGCTCTGCAGTCACTGTCTAATGGCCGACTTAAAAACTAAAACAAACGCATGTGGTAACGAAGAAAATGCTAAAAGTGTTGTGATTTTTGTTCGTATGTATGATTTTTTCGCATTATTCATTTGAAAAGATTTTTCAAAGTCTTTTGGTTATTCTGACCCATATAGAAAGAGATTAGAAACCAAAAAGTATTACGAAAGTAAACAATTAATGCAGAACACACAGTAAGTTGTTCTGAAGGAGCCATTTTCACGATGTTGAATTCGGAATTCATAAATTTTTGGTTCGCTTCGAACGGCATTTTCATTTTGTACCGTTTTTTCTATACATTAGTACATATTAAGTTCAGTTTTGGGACATTTCCGGCATTTGTTGTCATTTTTGTCACATAGTGCACATACGTGGCAGACTGTCAAGAGTAACGTTTAACACTAGATAATTTATTTCTATGACTATATGATTGGATATCCAATGAAATCATGCATTTAATTCATTCGTCATGGAAATGATTTACCTGATATGCGAAATCTTGTCAAGATACATTATTCTTTCACACAATTTTAAAACCATAACCCTATAAACAGATTTTTGGCGAACTTTTATTTTTTATTGTTCAAATTCTTAACGCTCTTTCTGGATTTTTCAATCTGTTCTGCGATAAATATTTTCAATAAAATTTATTTGCATACTGTCTATTTCAGTAGGATACTGTAGTAACAAAGGTTATTTAAATCATTTATGTGGAATTAGGTTACGGAAAAGTGTCCAGTCAATGTTGTTAAGTTCGTTTTTTTTTTTTTTTCATCGAACTGAAAAACTGATATTTATTCAAATTCACTCAGAACAAAATAAATAAAATGTGTACTCACAGTTTATATATGGTGGTAGTTTTCTTTTCAGTTGATTGACCATTATTTCTTTTTACTTATCGAATTCTGTAATCTTACTATCATTTTATTCCACTCATGATAAAAATTAAAAATGGTTTAACTAAAAACGCGAAATCTCGTCAAGGCTACTTTGCTCGCACAATACTAAAACTATAACCCTAAACAAATTTGGCGAAACCTTTCAGCTGTAAATAAAAGGAATAAAGTAAATTCTTTCTCGGTTAAACATTTTTCATTTTGTTCTACGATAATAAATTCAAGAAAATATTTTGCATACTATCCATTCCAACTAAATGCTGCTGTAAAATATGATTAGTTAAATTAATTTAAGATTAAAAAAAACTCATATTCTTACAAATTCATACAAAACAATAAAAAAATTTACCTGGTATAACGTTATTCAATTTTGTTAATCCAGAGTTTTCTTGTTTACGCTTCCACCATTTAATACTTTTTTGAAAGAAATAAAGAAAACTAACATTATTTTGAGAAGCTCGAGAATACTACTAAGGGACGAATTAATTTCTGTAGCTGAAAGCAAACTAAGACACATCGATTGCGTTAATAAATACTCAGAACAAACTGCCTGTGTTTACATCAACAGACACACGTGGAACGCAACGTGGCAATGTTTTAGTTTCAGCAGCTGTTTTGTAAATCACCGCAAGGTAGCGTATTCGAGCGCTGGAGTTCCGAATTTCTTTGGGATAACATTTTATTGTTTTTATTTATTTTGGTAATTGCATTAATTCATTTAAAAAATTATTTTTGGCAACAGGGGAAAAAAACGAATTTTTTTTGATATGATGTATTTATTTTAATAAGCTTATTAATTTTAATTATTATTTTTTCGTTTTGAAAGCTGTTAAAGAATTTTTTTAAAATGAAAAATGTGTATTAGCTGCTTTGTTTAAAAAGTGCTGTTTTTTTTTCTTCTTTTTTTTTTCTTCTTCATTTTTTTTTACGCATCTAATTTTTTTAGATGTGTGAGGAATACTTTATTCCTAGAAATTAGCAAAAATATGTTTGAAACAACTTGTGATTTTAGCTATTTTTGAGAATATTGATCAGGTACTAGAAAGTAGTATGGGTATACGGGAAAGTAGGCTCGTCTAGTTCTAGACAGAACTTCTTGTTTTTTTTAATGTAGTTAGCGGAGCTTGGGTTATATGTTAGAAATATCATGATGTTTTCCAAAAGATCAAAAATACCCGTATTTTGATATGTATCGGATGTTTTTGCATATATGGTGAATGATTATTTACGGGCACGCAACCAGTAATGGTCATGTATTGCCGATATCAAGTTCGTCACCGATATTCCAGGAACACCAATAGTGTGTTCTCAAAATAGAATCTTTCAAGAACACCCCGACCACATTTTTTCAAAACATAAGTTTTTTTTTTAAATCTTGAGTGTAATTTATTGTTGTAAGGCTTCTCAGTCACCAATAGTGATTTTTCTAAGTTTTTAAAGGGTTTCTTTCTTAAGGACCTGAGATTGTTGCTGTTTTTTTTTTAAATAACAGATTGTAGTTACATCTGTACGTGCTCATTCTTTAGCTTTTTTGTATCATATAGGTACATTTTAACCCAAAGTAAGGATGCTAAAAAATCTTTTCAAGGTACTGTGTCCATAACTAGGGAAGTAGAAATAAGTACGGGAACGAGAAACATGTGGTAATTTTTTTAATTTCTTTATTTTTAAAAGAAATAATATCAAATTTTGGAAGCAAAAATTAATGCGTGATTCAATGTCTTTTCGTTGTGTCATAGAATTTTTTGAAATTCAAAAAAAAAAAAAAAAAAAAGTTTTTACTCTATGTTATTTTGAAAAGTTATTTTCAACTGTACAAATGTTCTCCAAAGGGGGGGGGGAGGAGGAACGTATCTGAGCAAACCTGGATCACATATCAACACTATTAAAAATGCAGGACAAGCATAATATTTCAAAAAAAAAAAAAAAAAGTATTTAATATGAAAAATTTACGTATATACTACCACGTAAATTGGTATATATACTTACGTATATATACCAATTACATTGAACACTTTGTAACCTATATTCTGTCAGTTTACTTTTTATAGTAATAATGTCATCCAGTAAATTTTTTCCCCAAATATGTAAACCTATCACTGTTAAATTTTAGAGGTTTGGTCTATGTTCCGATCATTCGGTAGACAAGGAAAAAAACTTAACTGTTGATCAGCTATTTAGTAAAAAAAAACTAAAAGTAATAAAATAAATAAATCAATATTTATTTTATTACTTTAAAATAAAGTAATAATAATAATTAACTAAAATTTTAGAAACTGATTATAGAAAAATAATAATTTTATGAATATTTACTAATATTGAAACACTTATCATATCCTACACTAATATTAATATTACAGAAAGTATATTTAAACAACTCACATGTTCTCCTATAGATGTTGTGTTCACAAGTGCCCCATCATCTACCTTAGAAATAGCTTAAAAAATAAACAAATCTCAATTTAATGAAGAAATGTAAACATAGTCATAAATTAACTTGAATATTCTTATAATGGTTTGTAATAATTAATTTTAGCTCATTAGTTAATTTAAAATATGTTTTTTTCACAAAAAAGGCAGTAATATATGTACTTGCTATAATAAAGAAGTTGCCGCAGCAGAAGTATAAGCATTCATAGCTCTAAAAGTTTTGCCAAAAGGTAAAACTAGTACTGCCGTTACTTGAGAATTTTTCAAGGTTTTTTGCTTGAAGTTATCTTAGTAAAACATACCATACTCACCTGTTATTTTCTCTTATTCGTGTTTTGGGCACATATGACAAATAAAATTTTTGGCCATTGTTGCTTAAAATTATTATTTAGGATGGATGATAAAACAAAAGCTAAATTGGGCAAATGATAAATAAAAATGCAGGAGTAGAATAGTTTTATTTATTTATTTATATAGTAAACTGAATTTATCCAGAGAATATCACCTTTTAAAATTCTAAGGGATCGTGACTATCCCGAACATGTGGAGCATAATTCATTTAAGCCGTTTTAAGCTCATCTCATTCTACAGTATTTAAAAACAATGATTTGTACATGTACTAAAACGACGTATTTTTACGTATGTATGTTTTAAGCAAAAGTTTTTCTTTAGAATGACTTATACAAATAGTTTCTTACATGTAAATGTATTTTTTTTTAAGGCCGAAGTTTAAAATTCTCGGAATAAAGTACAAATAAAATTCGAATAAAATGACCCACCAGCGCATCTTTTAAAAATATAAAGATACTAGCAAAAATACCCGGCGTTGCCTGGGTCAGTAATAATTATTAGAAAAAATCGTTACTTGCTTTTGTTTTCTGTTTTAAGTGAAAGAATTTAAAACACATCTTTTTGACGTGATTAAAAATCGAGTTTCTTCCTTACCCATAAAACTAAAATAGCAATAAGTATAAAGAACAAAGTAGTATTGATTTAGAAACGAAAGCACAATATTTAAGCATATACAAATTTAAAAAACATGAAATTAATCTTCTCATGTTTAAAAAGATTAATCTGTTGATACTTTTTTTTAACATGGAGTCTAAAACCTTCTCTGTATGGCTAATGAAGTATGAAGTGATTAAAAAAAAGTAGCTGCGCTCGTAATCCCCATATACTTGCTTTAGTTATTTCGGTAAATTTCAATTATTGTGGCTCTTGGTGCGATTTTACCGAATTTGCGGGAATCGTTTTCGGATACCTTCGATGATGCTCCCTTCTTCTTTCCTTACTTTGTAAAACGATATGATATTAATGATATATCAGATCGATACGATATGATGTAATATGATATTTCGTTACAGAGATATTATCGCCAGGTGCTGAGATACTTTTGGTCAATATTTAATTTATTAAATTATGCCTAATTTAGTTGTTGGATCATTTAACACAGTAAAAAAAGTCTTTTGAAAATTCTTTGATTGGCAATATTTTGTTTACATGGTGAAAGCTGAGAAACATTATGACGTAGTCTTCGGCTTCAAAAACAGCAACGTTGAAAAAACTGCCAAATGCATCAGCTACGGAAATCTTTCTGCAAAAATTTTGGCGATCTGCTGGTTGTTTGGATAATGAGTAAGTGTTCAATCAGCATAAATAATAATAAAAACCATTAATTACATTAAAGTTCCGTTTAAATGGAAAATCATCAGCCAAATCATGTATTAATTGCCAATCTTGTGCAAAAATCTTACTTCAAGATTTGACTTGAGAAAAGCCTTGAACAATCACAAAAAGCAAAGAAAATCAACAATACAACAATTGTCGCTATCGACAGGGAGTTGAGATGATACACTAAATACTGTATTGAGTTGAGGAAAGCCTTCGAACATGGATCTAAAAAGCTCATAAATCGTTTTTTATTCTACTTAGAAATTTCGAACAGGTGCCATCTTCAGCAGAAAAATCAGAGCTTTCGATGGACATGTAATGTAAATATGTGCAAGTATTTTTTCATCCCAATATTAGAGAATTTATACAAAAATTGTGTTTATTGCCCCCAAAGGGGGTTTTGCCCCCCATAATGGGACGAAAACTACCCTATGTGTTATTCTGATGCATAAGCTATATTATTGTAAAGTTTCATCAAAATCCGTTCAGTAGTTTTTGCGTGAAAGAGTAACAAACATCCATACATCCATGCATCCATACAGACAAACTTTCGCATTTATAATATTAGTAAGATTTTGAAGAAAAATCTCAAAAAATTTCATGACAAAAAAAAAAAAAAAAAAACTATTCAATCGTGCAGGTACTTGATAATAATTTTTGAAAAAATGAAGAAATGAAAAAAAAAAAAAAACTTTCACATGCGCTTCCCTTTCACCTCCATACTTTCACATGACCATCTATGAACACATTAGTTTAAGTTAATTTTAATTATGTGGCAAAATATACCCATATGATACAAAAAAGCTAAGGAATAAGCACGCACCAATATAATTGCGTTTTATTATTTTTTTTTAAACAGCAATGTCAGGTTCATGAGGAAGAAACCCTTCAAAAACTCCTATGCAATGAAAAATCACTATTAGTGACTGAGAAGCTTTAAAATAACAAACACAGGCAATGGGGTTGTTTCCTTCAGTCAAAAGTAGTAATTTTAGTCACTAAAATGGATAGAATAAGCAAAAAAAAAAAAAAAAAAAAACATGGACCCAGAAAAATTCTTTCCTTTTCTCAACAGTTATTTTTTAATTAATTTTTTAAAACGTCCAATTTTTCAAACAAGGCGTGGTCTTGATGACGTCACAAATGATGTTATTTGGCGCATCTTTCTTCCGCGTTTCCACGTTATGATAATCAAGAAACGAATTAAAATTGCACTCTACGCTTGCTATCAAACATATCGTTGCCAATACACCGTGAGTAAAGATGCGAATTAAATATTTTGCACGGTGAATGGCAACATTGAATGGCATTTCATCATTTGTGATGTCATCGGCGGAAGCATAAAATACGAAGGCGCGCCGATGTAAGTAATTTTTTGAAATTTTTAAACTTAAACAAATTTTTCAAAAAACGGTCAGATCCTATGTAATCAAGCATGCTCTTTCAGAAAAAAACATACTTTTCAAATTTTGGAAACGACCCCATTGAGCATATGCCTACATGCCAGCTTCATTACAAATAGTGACCTTGAATTAAGCTGTAGTATATGTAGCAGTGTTATCACGTCATAGTTAAATATTATTATGTTTCTTAGTTTTTATATAGTTGGCGCGTGTCCTCCAGGGTTAAAAGCTAATATGCTGGCAAGTTTCAATGACACGCGGCGAGAGTTCGCACTTTCTCTTCGGAATGTGACAAGATCAGAAAGAAGCAAAATTAGAATCTTGTGGCATCTGCTCGTGAGCCATTCCACGAGTCGCCATTATCCCGAAGTCATTTGGAGATCCAAACGTGACCAGGGTGCCTACAAGCTACTTATGTCCCTCCTGTTTTCCCCGCTATTAATACACACAACCCGAGCACGTTGGAGAGCGGCTTAGTTTGGTTTGGAGAAATGATTTCAGAATAATGAACTGTAATCTTGGCATTATCTTAATCCGTAAATGGATTAAGTAGTGTCTATGGATATTACTCGGAGATAAACACCATTCCTCGGGTTAAATCCTTTTTTGTGTTTTGTAATTTGTATTGTTGGGAGACTGTGGTGAGTGACAGCATAAAGCGATTTTTTGAAATAAATGTGTTATTTAATACCTTCTGGATATCGTAATATTCCATTCTTTCAGGATAAAAACGAACCTTGTTTTGTATTGATTAAATCTTTTACTTTCAAATAAAGGTCATTTTTGATAGTTATCAGATTGTGGGATCACGTTCAGTGTGAGGAAGTATGATTGTGCACAGAAGTAAAAACAAACAAGTATACTTCAAAATGCAATTTGTAATGTTTATTGCCAATGTTATCGACAGACGCTTTTTAAAGGCCGTAATCCGTTGAAGTTTTTATCTAAAAGTAATATATTTATTGATTAATATTCAAAACTGACAGTATAATAACGCATTTCAAAGTCTTTTGTCTTTGAAATGTGTTATTACGTATCTGTTTTTCAAGGTATAAAGTAATCAATATGCAGCATACTGACTAAACTATAATCACGGAATGTTTAAAGCAATTGAAAATTGTATGTTTAATTCCGAACTCGGTTAAAACTCAGAACAAAGTTCCTGCAAAATCTTTATTATGTTGGCATGCGTTTTACATGGAATATAAGGCACAAAATTTTTGCTATTTTGCATTCGAACGAAACAAGGAAAACATTTGATTCCTGATTACTATAGGAAGCGTTTTTCATACTCACCAAACACATTCGTAATCTATGTATTTCGATAACAACACGAATACTTATGTGCCGCACAATTCCTTATGTGCCACTTCTTTATTTTACCGTATGAAATTATTAAAGATTGCTTGTCATCTTAGATAAGTTTCGGAATTTCTTTACCCTACAAATAACTATCACTTAATGCAAATGTCACTAATAACTTTGACTTATCAAAAATAGTACTAACGGAGTCAAAAAAGTTAATAAATAAATGAATGAGTAAATAGTAGTTTATGGAATAATTAGCTCAAAATTTGTACACAGATTGCTCTTTTGAAATAAATGATATCTGACAAACATTAATAAGAAATGAAACCACTTTAAATGTTTTATCGCTGATAATATTAAACAAGCACCAATATTTTTTGCTCATTAAAAATAAAAACGTAAATCAATTCTAAAGTATTAATCGATTTTTAATACATCAATGTTTAAAATTAAAACATCGATGGTATCGATACATCGGCCCAAAAACATCGATGTTCTGATTGGTAGAGTTGCTTGACCAGTTTAATACCGAAATTCCTCTTTATGTTTACAATCTATGAGTCGATTTAGAGATGTGACACGGAGTAGAATCTTGCTGAAAGATAAAATGTGTCACTAAATGTGTAACTGCTGTGCCTCAGATGAAGTATCATGCAGTATTACTGATAAAGAGCGGAAGTCACGCATTGTATTATTTTAAGATTTATATAACTTCTCAGTTCCAGCAGCCCTCATGCACCCACAAACCAAGAAAGATGTGTCAAAGTGGAGAGAACGTCTGACACAAGATTTCTCATACGCTTTTCTTTTTAAACGTCAAACCTGAAGACTTTTTTTGTTCACAGATTTTTCAAAAAAAGATTCATCACTGAATATAATACTTTTCTAACTTTGGTGGCCCTGTTTGAGCTTCTCTTTACTCCAGGAGAGTCGTGCACGTTTTTGCTTCATGTTTATCTTTGGTCTTACTTCGTAGATCCGCAATTAAAACTGCAGTTTATGCAACCGCCCAAGTGTAGTTGGCGTGGATGAGATAACTATATATTCTGTCCAACACTTATGGACGTAAGAAGCATTTTTCAACGATTATTTTGGACAATTTACTTTAATATGGGTTCATCTCTGCCAGGTGTTACAATTTTTCTACCTCGTTTACTTCGATTACTTTTTAATTGGCCAGTCCTTCTATATGCCTTTCAAATCTTACATACCATAGATTGTAAAACGTTCATTTGAATTGAGTTGGATAGTTGTATTTAAAAATTTAAGAAATGATACAATATGTAACTTCGTTTTTTTCCTATTTATCACCTTGACGACTCATTTTGAGCAATAAAAGACTTAAAAGAGCGTAAAATTATCCAGGTGCCAAGCTCCATACTTGTGACAAACTATACGGTAACATTTATGCAAATATCTTCGCTACTTTTAAAAATCACATTGAGTGAATAGATTATTCTAATTTTTTAACCCATAAAAAAATCTATATATTTTTTCAATGTGTTTATGATCCATAAATTGTTAAAATAATATCTGATAAGTTATTTAAATTGATTTACCCATTCATGAATAATGAGTTTCAGTCTTTTAAATTTGCATGCGTTCAATTTTCCCGACTCAGAGACAAGTTTTGTTCAAACAGTTCTGATATTCTATTATTTTGAATTTGGGTTGTAATATTAAAACGTAACAAAGTGCTTTTTTTTTTAATGTTTTTTACTAATCATTAAGGAATAAATGTGATGAAGATGCATTAATATGAAAGCATTTTGCGCCATTTTGTGAAACACCTTTTATATCATTTCGTTCATTAAAACCAAATGCTACCCTAGGCGTTAAGGAACTCCATAAAAAGCATTGTAAAAATAGAGTAAAATGCGAGTTTTAAATTTAAAATATATACATGAAAATTCAGAAAAAATATTAAAATGTGGAAGTTGTTTAAAAATGCCAGAAAACTAGATATTCACTTCGCGTTGCCTTTTACCCACTTTGCGGCCTTCTGTAACTAAATGGCTCTTTTATTTGTACCTTTAATTACTAATGTTTATTTTATACCCTTTCTGTATCAAAATATGTATGACAAAAACTAAATTTATTTATCTTAAAAATTAAAATCAAAAACATCATTCTAGCAAACGCTGACTGCTGGAATTCTTAAAAAACAATATTAAAAAAAAAAAAAGTAATAAAGTATGAGAACTAAGTGTCATAGCCAAGATTTTTCGGCTATTTTTCTTTTTTTCAAATTGAACTGTTCCCTCAGAACTTACTGGGAGAGATATGATCAGGGGTGGAAACAGGCCACTATTTCAGGGGGGGGGGGGGGGGGGTCATGTGGAAGAACCCCCCCCCCCCCCCATGAATGAACCTACGGTTTTAGGTACGAAACATTTCTGAAGCTGCTTGAGTGTCAATTAAAAACACCAAATCAGCCAGGAATAAGGCACAAACGTTACTAATTAATTTTATCAGCAATGAAAAGAAATAGTACGTAATTCAAATAGCTACAAAAAAAAAAAAAAACATCAGTTAAAACGATTACTGTCTGACCACGGATTGTATGGAAAGACAAACATCCGTTTTACAGCCGGAAATGGACGAATCCATTATTTTTTAGCGATGTCAGCTTTTGTAGAAGCAGAGTCTCATTCATAAGAGCGGAATACGCGCATCGAATTTTTACTTTTCTCCCTTATTCATAGATTCGTCTTATCTGAACATTTGGAAATTCCACGCAATCCGTGGTTGGACAGTACTGAATTCGTTTGCATTTTATTCATAAACTTTTTGAACACAATGTGGACTGATAATATTGTCGACTGTTAAGGGAGGGGGGGGGGGCATGATCCCCATGCCCTCTTCTTGTATTCGTCCCTGAATACGATAGAGTAGACCGAGAAATCGATAGACACTCATTTCTTCATTTAATAAACGGTAATTCTAATTTCCATATTAAAAAAAATCAATATTTGTCAAACCAATATTTATTAAATTTATTTAATCAATTCTTCAATATTTATTTTGATATTTCTTTGCTTTTAAAGGTATTTTTACAATACAGTCAACCTTTCTTAATGTTACCCACCTCCAAAACTTTTACCGGAAAGTAGGGTTAGAAGAACCGTATTAACAAGGGAGGGGGGGGATGAAACAAAAAATGACTGACAAAATAAGTGAATACAAAAACAATTAGGTACTCAAATTAAGGGAGAAAAAAATCACTTCGCCGACATTTGCTACAAAAATCGTTATTAAAAAACAACAAATCATATTTTTGAACGTAGCCGTTGAAAATTTGTTTTATTAATTTCGGCCAGTACAACTGAAATTGAACGAGCATTACATCATTATGACTATAAGCAAGAGTTACAGATTTTGCTTTTTGAATTAAACGAAGACTCTTGATTGCTGCGAAGAAAAGATCCACTTTCTTGAACTTATAATTACTCGTAACTCTGACCAGTTTCGTTTTTTTCCTTCTTGATGATGCGTGTCAAAGGGGGCGGACTTCATTCACAACGAACGTCAGCAGATGTATTCACCGTTGAAATATTTTGCCATTTTCTTCTATTATTTTTCATCTCATGAAAATTTCATTTTAAGAGTATGTTGACACTTTAATTGAACTTAAGACGAAGATATATTGACAGGTAACTCTTGGAATGTGGTTAATGACTAATATTAAAAGCTTTAACGTCGAAGTTCATTTTTCGGGATTATCTACGTCTTAATACGAATAAAGCATTACCTTGATACAAAACTGTAAGTATAGGGTATCACGTGACGCAGTGTCGACGAACTAACTATAATTAAATAATGAAGGATCAAAGTGCAGCATTTAGAAATATGAGTTTTGATTTTGTAAAAATCAGAGTAATCAAGAACAAACTTCACTACGATTGTGATGTTTTTTTCAATAATGAAATACCCTATTATAGCATGTTGTGTAATTTCAATAAAACCACGAAGTTTTGTTACTGTTTATAAAGACTAGCGGATTTCAAAATTTGTCTACTCGGAAAAAGTTTCATTCAGGCGGGGGGGAGAGAAACCCTTATTATCTTTGAAAATGTATTTAAAAAGAATATTTGAAGTAAATATATTTTGGTATTTAATGCAAAACGATTTTTTTGAGTGAAAAACTCGAAGTTTACTATTACTGTTGCTTTCAGTTGCATTTTTTATTCAACACGAGTAGACGTTTTCTTTATCTTCTTTACTAATAATAAAGCAGAAAGTCTCTCTGTCCGGAGGATGTCTAGATGTCTGGATGTCTGTAGGATGTCTGTAGGATATCTGTAGGATGTCTGTGACGCGCATAGCGCCTAAACCGTTCGGCCGATTTTCATGAAATTTGGCACAAAGTTAGTATGTAGCATGGGGGTGTGCACCTCGAAGCGATTTTTCGAAAATTCGATGTGGTTCTTTTTTTATTCCAATTTTAAGAAAAAAACTATCATAAATTACGAAATTATCATAACGTGGAACCGTAACATGAGCACAAGCCAATTGGCAAGAAATTTCACCATACATTATTTGTAAATATACAGGCGAACCAAAAGACCTTTAATTTTTCTATTACGGGCGAAGCCGTGCGGGTGCCACTAGTTACAAATAATAAAGCTGAAAGTCTCTCTGTCCGGAGGATGTCTGGATGTCTGTAGGATGTCTGTGACGCGCATAGCGCCTAGACCGTTTGGCCGATTTTCATGAAATTTGGCACAAAGTTAAGTTTGTAGCATGAGGGTGTGCACCTCGAAGCGATTTTTCGAAAATTCGATGTGGTTCTTTTTTTTTCCAATTTAAAGAAAAAAACTATCATAAATTACGAAATTATCATAACGTGGAACCGTAACATGGGCACAAGCCAATTGGCGAGATACGAAATTATCATAACGTGGAACTGTAACGTCGGTACAAGCCAATTGGCGAGAAAATTCACCATACATTATTTGTAAATATACAGGCAAACCAAAAGACGTTTACTTTTTCTGTTTCGGGCGAAGCCGTGCGGGTGCCACTAGTAGTAAATTAACTCAAAGATTCTCATCTCTGAAGAGCGATTGCGCATCTTACACGAATGCTGCGGATCCCTCACTCAAGAACAAGAACACCTCTAAAAAAACACTGGGCTCCCTTATGACAATCCCCTAAAAATTTAAGTCACAGTCTGAGTTCAGCTCATCCCCCTGACAAACATTATTGAAGCTGGACCACGGAGAGATGGCGTATGACCTTGAAGCGGAAACCTCATTTGAATCATTTGTAATAGGTTGGTTGTTGAATTCACTGACCGAGTGACGCTCTGATGTCCTCAGTATTGAAACTCGCGCCACGACATGATAGTTTGCTAATATTTTTTTTAAACAATGTTTGACATGCAGGGAAAGGCTTTATTTTGACAAGGCTGAACTGGATCCGGTAACTTAACTGTTTTACTGGTAAGACTGTCATTTTAGGAGAATGAAGAAACGAGAAGTATAAAAAAGAATAATGGAGGCAAGGCACTTAGTATGCAGTCCTCGACATAAATACAGTTGTAGTCAGTTGTGACTCGGAATCGAAATCGAAATCGAAAAGAAACGAGAAAGTGGTCAACAATGAACGCTATCTACTGGAGTTCAGGGAAAATCCACTGGATTTAAGGTTAAAATTTCAACTATAAAAATATCATAAAAACGGGCAATGGCTTCTTTCAAATGTAGAAGCAATATTCACCCGACCATACCTTGACATGCGATTTTCTAGTTTTGTAATAGTAATAAATAGGATTAGCGAGAACTAGCCTCTTACTACTGGGTGCTTTCTGGCTGATTCTGCGTACTTCAAATGATACAATTTGTACCAAATGCATGGTACAATTTGACTTTGAAGCGGAAACATTATTTATATCATACAAACAATTCAAGGTCATCCACCATTTCTCGATGATCAAACTTCAGTATTATAGGGTTAGTACTTATAGTTTCCGGTTTCGATTTTGTATTTTGATGAGGTTTCTTTTTTACTCTTATTAATGTTGCATTTTTTGAGCAATCACGATTGCTTATTGCTTTCATTTGACTGTTTTTGGCGTGCTATCATTTTATTTTCCCACCGCCACCCTCCACACCATCACCGTCGACCGGCTCCTCACGATGCTGCTCCTCTAGCGAAAACCGTCTCCAGGTTGCATCCATGTCCTACACACACGCGCATACATACACAACTGCACACACACAAAAACATGCACACACATGCATACATACAGATACACATACACGCACACCTACACACAACTACCCACACACTCATCACACTCATGCCTACACACAGACACAAACACATATGCCTACCCACACACATACATTCCCCACCACAACCAAACACTCATTCACACAACTACCCACACACTCATGCCTGCACACAGACACAAGCACACATGCCTACACACACATACATACCCCTCTACACACAAACACACGTACCCCATACACCCATAAACACACATGCCTACATACACGCACACACTCTCGTGATTGCGAGAAACATAATTTGAATTCAAGAGGTCAAAATTCAAATTAATTTTTTTTTTGTATATTTTACTATGTTACGCTCAAATTAAACTTTATATAATTAGCATTGCAGTAATTCCAATGGTTTGAAACACAAAACTAGATGAAGGGGGAAAGAATGAAGATAACCATTATAACACAATTAGACAATGAAAATACATTAGTAGTTTTACAGCCCATTTCATCAATTACTAAGAGAACTTTCTCTACATAAAATGCTTTATGGGCACTTCCAATGGAAAGAAAAAATCTTACAGCCAAAGTTTTACTTCTTTGCGAACATGGATAATAAAAGATAGTTGATTTTTTAAGACTAAACGCTGACTTTAAGTCATCAGCGAGAATTCGTTTCAACGGTGATCAAATTTTAACTGACGTCGTGGAGACAAATGTACAAGAAAAAAGAAAGAATTAGAGAGCGGGAGAGAGAGAAGGAGAGGGAAAAAGAAATCAATTTTCCCATACAAACGGTAACTTTAAGGGAAGGTTTAACCGTTCCAGTTCTTTATGTGAGCTATAAGAACAGAGATATAATTAACTATTGTCATGACCTTTTTAAATTGTGCTATTAAATACCCTAAATGTAGTAATAAATTAGCCTCACAAAAGGATCTTTAATAACGTTTCTTCCTCCTATTAGTATTTTTGGATGATAAATTGGCAAGGTCTCTTACAAAAAGGATTTTTTGTTTTGCTTCTCAAAACTTGTTTTTGCGCATATAAATAGCATAACTTCCTTCGGATATTTAACCATTATTATCACGATGCGAATCTTCTTCAATTTCCTTCGAATTTATTGTCTTGATTTCAGTATTAACTCCAGATTTACTGTTTTACTACAACAGACTACCTTATATTGCTAGTTATTTACTGAACTGCATTACATTTTGATGAAACATATAAAATAACTTAGGAAATAGATAATCCAAATATTTTTCACAAATTCTCTGCTGAGCATTGCAATTGATTGAAGCATTTATTTTCCGAATTCTTCTTACTATAAACATCGTTTCGAAAAGCATCGAACCGCCAAGCTTTATCAATTTCTTATGTGAATAGAACAACCCAGCCAACCGTTTCCTGTCAAAATATCATCATCATTTACTTTGTAATCCTCTTTCAAGTGACTGCGAACAAGAGTAATTTCAAAGTTATGTTTTTTTTATATTTTTATATATAATAATCAATGTGTATAAATAAATATTTCATAGGATTACACTATTGTACGCCATAAAAAAATTCCCAGAAAAAAATGCTTGCTTAAATAATCCACCAAGTTAAGCCTGATTATCCTATTATTCTTTCGGTACATTAAGAACTCAAAATCATCATTTAGTCTGATATTCTAAGCTGAATGATGATAGTTTAACATTCTTGAGTGAGCATAACGAGAATGTTGAACTATTTTCAAATGTTAAATTATAGTTGGCATTTCTTGGGAAATACATTCTTAATAGTCACGTTCTCATCATACTGTGAAAACTTCGGAGAATTTTGATCGTTTTACATATGAGCGGATTGGAATAATAGTGAGCGTAAGCAGGGCCGACGAGAGGCCATGTCAGAAGAGGCGGAAACTGGAGAGACCCTTGACTGAACCCGGCTTGGAATTGGATGAGTATAAGTTTTATGGGGAGAGGGGAGCTCTCAACTAAATTTGACGAGGGGCCCGTATTAGCTTTTGGCAGCACTGGGCGTTTGTCAAAATTAGTCAAAAGTTGACATTTGGGTTAAGCATGGATTTGAGTTCCTCGGGTCATCTATTATGTGTATGGTCTGTAGGGCGGTTCAAAAATACATATATAAAAAAGTTTATCCTAGACAACAAGACACCTCTCAATATTTTTAGACTTGTGGATAGTAATATACTGGAAGAATTTTAACTTCCTGTTTCAACTGAAAGGGGGTGCTCAACCCCCTTCCACAAACTTCAGAAGTATGGGGAAGGGGATTAAAAAAATACATTGAACTGAAAAAACAGTGCTACGTATTATAATATACGCTAGTACTGTCTAACCATCGATTATATGGAAAGGCTAATATCCGGTTTATTGCGGAAATGGACGTATCTATTAGTTTACAGGGATGGTAGTTTGTTCGTTACAGATGTGCACTTTTGCCTCTTAATTATTTAGACCCACTTTTGTACAAATGAGAATTCGTTCACGGCAAGCATTCTTTTAAATCTAAACTATATTCGATCTATATTCTTGGTAAGCTTAAAATTATGTAATAATTTTTGTATATTCTTACTACAAAAATTATTACATAATTTTAAGCTTACCATTTTGATTTTACATTTCCTGACGAAAAGAAAACATTTTCTTTTCTTTTGTTGTTCCCATAGAAACTCTGATTCCACTCTTTTTCAACTTGGAAAATGCAATAAATTAATTAGGCACTAGTGACATTATAAAACGCGTGCATCAAAATCCCATCGCTATTTTCCCTTCTCCCCTGGTAGATTTATTCAGATGGAATCCACTTAATTTGGCCGATTGCCAAATTACATACAATCCGTGATCAAACAGTAATATGCATATACATTGCAATGAAATAATTATTTACAAAAAAATCAGCTGGGAAAATTAATAAATAACACATTTCTAAAAAAAAAGTGGAGTTTTGTTTCTTGTACTTGACCAGCTTATTCTTTTGATTGTCAATAATATTGCGTTATTCTGACGTGATCCACCTACAAATTACGGTAGTCATTTCGTTTTTTTAATTAATTTTATTTATTTATTTTTTTAATTTTTAATTCAAAGTTATAACTGTTGAAATAAAACACACGCCTTCGAGTACAGTGGGTCGGGCAAAGCAGGTATAGGATTTAATCATATATTTATTCATAATTTCTTGACTCGTTTGCTGACTTAGATTTTCTATTTCAATAGCATAAGTATATTTTTAAAAAGTTATTTTTAGGATGGCAATTAATTAGTCTATTAATTTAATTAGTTTTTTATGTTTTATAAACAAATGACTTTAAATGGGATAAGTGCATCTGCTTTATACATTTTTTTTAAAATAATGACAGTAGGTAACTAGTCAACTATTTTAATCCTTTATAACTTCATATTTGATTGGCAAATGTACCAAATCACAATTAGTTAAGTTTACCCGCTTTGTGCCCCCTTGAAACGCAAGTGGGTTTTCAAGTGTTTGCAATGTTTGATAATAAATAAATATTGGTAGTTTGAAATGATACAAGAATCACTTTTTATTTTGAAGTTCAAGAACCCTGCTAGGAAATAAAACCGAAATTGTTGCGATAAAAATCCTAAAACTGCATTTTTCGAGCGTTCTTTGAAAACCAACCCGCTTTGGGCCACCCTTTCCTATAGAAGCGATTTTAATTTTATCATAATCTCTACATAGTATAAAATGAAGTCCCCAAAAAGCGTCTGTGTGTTTGAACTCGCAAAACCCGAGAACTACCCGGCCGATTTCGACGAAATGTTCACAGTTTGTTCCTTTAAGTCCTGAAAAGGTTTGCAGACCAGTTCGAAAAAAATTCGATGAATAAATCTTTTTTTATTCCAATTTAGGCCCATTTTTTTCATAAATTCTCACATATGGGGGTGAAAAATTACTTGCACATATTAATATTACATATCGATAGAAAGGGTAGAATTTTCCGCGTTCTACGCAATTTGTTTCAATGTTCTAACTTTATTACGGCGGGAGTTATTTGCGTTTTTAGCTCGAATTTTTTTAGGCTTAGCTGAAATTTAGGCATTACTTTCTGCATTAAATAAATTAATAAAAAGTGAAGGAATTGTCCCACAGCTTTCTTTTTGACGCCATCGGAAAAATCGACCTTTTTTACTCCAGATATAACTTGACCTATGGTCGAAAAAATAAGCTTTCATCTCGAAAGGAAAAAAAGTTACAAGCCTTTTTAAATCAAGTTTAAGAAATCTCGATTCCACTCAAATTGTGAACCATTTTCTTTCGCATTTTAATTCCTTAAACTTATTTTATTTTGCGTTTCCATGGTTACGTATTTTAAATCCATCTTTCTGGATTTAATTTCTTAAAAGTATTTTAATATCTGTCGTCATTGTTTGGAAGGGAAATCATGATGTTTTTTTATTTCTTTTTTACGCCTGATTGTTGAATATACGTCACTTGACACAATTTTTATCTTCAAGGTGGACTGGGCAAAGCCGGGCAACGCAGCTAGTTCCTCATAAACTATAAAAAATTAAGGTGAATAATCTTATTGAAACTCTCTTACTAATTTATATGCAAATCGCGTTTCACGAAAGAATATAAATTAATAAGAAAAATAACTTTCGAATGTCTTTCTGAACACCCAGTTTTACAGAGAGTTCAAGAAGGAATTATTCTTATGTATTCAACCCACTAAAAACCTCATAAGGAACATTTTCTGTGAACTAAAGTTCAGGACATATTGTTTCAAATGCGTTTTGCTACAGGACAGTGCACAACCGTATCTGAAAATTACTTACATAAATTTATGAATTCCAGAAGGAAATAACCGCTTATTTATACACTCCTCAATCCCAGTTGACTTGAGGGATTTCATAGTGACCTGAACTGAGTTACCTTTTCCTGCTTACTTTAATTTTTATGAGGAAATCTGTCTAAAGTGGAATAAAATCTCAATGAACATGGAGATTTGCTTAAAGTTCGATACACAGAAAACTTCGATATGAGGAAGTTCCGATACATGGAGGTCCGTTGCATCACTTATATTAACATGCAGAATGACAGTGATGTAAGCCATATAAAGTTACTTTTAAAGTTACCAGGAAAAATAAGAAAGAAAAATACTTATGTTAAAATACAAATCCTTCTATTGGAATTAAAATTTACAAAGTCCTGATATTTTTGCAGATATTTTTTACAAAACTTTTAATTACTCAAAAATGCATTAACGTTCCCCAGTCTCTCTCTCTCTCTCTAATCACGACCAACAACTATGTAAAATCATTAATGATATCATAATTTATAATATCGCACCGCGGCAAGGAAAGAAGTGACACAACTAAAAAAAAAAAAAAAAAAAAACCAGCATTGGAGAAAATCAAGGTATCAAGGTTTTACGCAATAGTAGCTTTCAGTGATTTAGTCTCAAATATTACAATGTTCGGCAAAAAATTATGATGTGATTTTTGTTGGTTAGTTTTGTTGAATAAATTAATAACGCGCACTTAAGGTTCGAATTTTGTTCTTCTAAATTATGAAATTTTAAAATGGAATGTCATTATCGATTATATCGTTTTACGCCTCCACGCACCAATAATGTAAGCTACCTTTTTTAGCAAGAATGAGCATAGACTTTTGATTATTAATCAATGGTTAGTACGTTTTTTCAAAATTTTAGAGTTGGGGTCTTCAGCCTTGCCTGGTTTAATGCGTAGATATAATTAGTACTTGTTGAATTTTAGATGGAGGGGGAGTGACGTTGGTGGAGGTAATATTCCAACATTAACTCAAATTTTTAAATTGTTCCCAACAACATACAACGGAATTCGTTTTTTTTCTGTTAAAAAATGTGTTCCTTACTTTAGCAACAAAATTATTTTGGCCACAACGGGATTCTTTATTGGTTTGCACAATATTAAACTTTTTATGCATACATAATCAGCTATTTAAGACATTGCATAAATTCCTTACCCCCACACATTACGCAACGAAAACCAGACCTTTTGTTTAGTAAGGTATCGAGGGAAAAACTGTAGCCAATTAAAATGCAGCATTGACATTTTTTTTGTCACTAGAATATTCTGCAACGTTAAAAAAGTTCTGAGTATCAATTCTTAGTGCTCTTTTTCTTTCAGTGTTCATAGAAGCGTAAAAAGACAATTATTTCCATTTCTGTCTGCTAACTTAACGTTTAACCGCAACAATAAAATCTGAAACGCACTAAAATGGCCATTTGTCAGCAGTCCGCGTAAAAAAGCGATAAAAAGACTCTGTTCGAAATCTATCTATACATCTAAATCATTGTAAATGGCTCATATCCCGTGCTGCGTAAATGATGGTCTACTAAAAGAACTTTCAATACCAATAATAAAACCTCTTCATTCGTTCCAGAGGGCTACCTCAGGCGATTTACGCTGACAAAAAGCGGATCGAACTGATAGTTCGGGCACCATATTAGTTCAAAAAGAAATGTTGCTGAAAGAAAAAATGGCGTAATAAAATGCTGCATTTTAGGAAATGTATTAAAATATATTTTCCCCGTATAGATATGATTTTATTGATTCTAATTATAAGGGTTATTGCTATATGTCTTGAACTAAATTAGTTACTTGCATTCTATTCATGATTTGGCCTTGGTACATAATTCAATAATGTATTATTAATAACATAGACTGCCTGTACCCCGTTTCTACCTACTGATTCTTTTCAATTAATGTTCTTGTCAGAACATTTATTATAACTAATTAGTCTATCATTAGGAAATATAATTCTTGTAATTACATTGAAAGTTTCACTTATTTAGTACAGTGAAATATTAAATGCTAGGTACCTACAAATATTCGAGGCATTTCTATTTATCACATTTTCCACATGGTTACTTATGACAACCAATTTCTCTTCACAGCTATCATAGCTGTATAAATTGTTTTTTTGACTTTTTTTTTTTAAACAAGAGGCATGTAAAGTTATGACACTCTGGTACTTTGATTCTAACCCAAAGGTAAATCTGGTCAATCTGGACTATCTGGTAAATTTATATCTGACTAAACTAGCCTCGAAAACTTGAAGTGCTCCTAACTACCGCTAGAGGGACATACATAGCTTAACGCGGATTACGAATTACAAGGGCATGATCAGAAAAACACAACAGCGATCGAAATCATCCATCAAAAACGTATTCAAGGAGATCGCTTTCAATTACTTGTATAGTTTTAGACGCTTCAAATTCCAATTTGAGCTTCATAGTTTTTGTTTATTTTATGTTTACCGTGTAAAAAATGGGCGGGGGGGGGGATGTTGCAAGTCTAATCGTTACTCGTCTGTCGTCGTAACTGTTGCATGTCTAATCGTCGCTTTTCGATTTCTGTCCGTAGATGAATGATAAAAACTGTTGACGAAAGTAATACAATTGGGTTCAAAACCTCGAAAGTGTTCCTTGTTTCATTTACCTACTAGCAGGGTAATTCAATTACAGATATTTAATAAAAACCAGATTTTGAAAACAGACAAACAAACAGTTAGACCGACAGAAAAAAAAAACCTTTCACACTTCATATGTGTGTAGAAATAACCGATTTGAGTTTCTTAGTTTCAAATGCCCGAAATGCTGGAGTTGTTAGCTCTCGCTACTGAGTAATTGATTCCTTCCAACCCCCAAATCAATCACAATATACCCCCCCCCCACCCCCAACTATAGATAAATACTGGAATTTTGAGTTTTTTTCCGTGCTATATTTTCAGCGGAAACCGATTAAGCAAGCTTGTGCAATAAATTTAAAGTACAATTGATGACAAAAATGCAATAAATAAATAAATAACAAATTTCAGATACTGCGCTTTCCCTTCCCACGACAGTATTATGCTTCAGCTTTACTGCGCAAGCTTGTTTATCAGATTTCCGTTGAAAATAAAGGACGAAAAAACGCCCAAGTACAATACTTCCCACTGGGTTCGTTTCTGAAATTTTAAAATTATCTGAAAGAGCATGCTTAAAAAATTAGGATTTAACCATTTTTAAAATAAATTGACAAAGTTTAATTTTTTGAACAATTATTTTAATCGGTACGCAGATTGAAATTCATTTTTTTACGCTTCTGCACATGACATCACAAGGTATGAAATGCCATTCACTGATGCCATTAACGCACAGCGCAAATTATCATAACCTGGCAACGTGGTTTACAGCAAAGCTTAAACATATAGTGCGGCACTGGAGTAGCTCGCTTAAGTACATCAATTGGGACTTCATAAAGACCACGCCTTATTTCCAAAATAGGATGTTTAAAAAGATTAAATAAAAAATAACTGTTGGGGGAAAAAATTCTGGCTCCATGTTTTCTTTATTATTATTATTTTAATTCCATTGATTTCAGTGTAAAAGTAGTACTTTTGACTGAAGGAAACAACTCCATTGTTAGTATGGAATCCGAAACGTGGTTCTGCTAATATCTCAAAAACTTCTTTCTGCACATACTACCTTTTGCTTGCTCACGGCAGTTTTTCAGTTTTATGTAGCAGCGAGAAGTAAAGGGATGTAAATGAACTTCTTTAAGTTTCGAGTATAACGCGAGCAAAGTTCCAAATCCTAGGTAGGCCTTCATTCGTTTTTCTAAATCACGCTGTATAGCAGAACCTATTTGGGCTTCTATTATCATTTTTTGCCCCTGAACAGATGAGAGTTTCTTGTAAAATTTGTAACAGTTATTTCCAAAATTTTAATCTTGGTACTTACAATCCTTTTGCATCTAGGTGCTTCATTTGTACTTCCTTGGGCAGGTAAAGGGCAGTAACCGCAAATTTTGCATTTTTATTATTTTTATTTTTTGTCATTTATTGTACTTTAGCTTTATTGTACAAACTTGCTTATTTGGTTTCGCTGAAAAAAAAAGGGGCGAAAAAAAGTTTAATGGGGTTGTTTCCTTCAGTCAAAAGTACTACTTTTATCACTGAAATTGATAGAATGAGCAGAATGAGCAAAGGAAAAAAAAATGACATAGACCCAGAAAATATTTTCATTTTCACAACAGTTATTTTTTAATTATTTTTTTTTAAATGTCCGATTTTGAAAACAAGGCGTGGTCTTTATACGGTCACAAATGATGCATTTTGGCGCATCTTTCTACCACGTTCCACGTTATGATAATCAACAAGCGAATCAAATATTGCGCTCTACGCTTGCTATCAACCATATCGTTGCCAATACACGTGAGTAAAGATGCGAATTAAATATTTTTCTCCGTGAATGGCAACACTGAATGACATTTCATCATTTGTGATGTCACACGACAGAAATGTAAACAATGAAATCTCACCAATTTAAGTAATTTTTTAAAAATTACTTAAATTTTTAAAAACTTAAAAACTTTTTAAGTTTTTAAAAACTAATTTTTTTTAAGAACTTGAACAAATTATTTAAAAAATGGTCAGATCCTATATTTTTAAGCATGCTCTTTCAGAAAAAAATACTTTTAAAATTTTGGAAACGACTCCATTCCAGCGTCTTCCTGTTGTTAGTATTGAATCCAAAACGTGTTTTTTTTTTTTTGAGCAATCACGATTGCTTATTGCTTTCATTTGACTGTTTTGATGTCCAATCATTTTATTTTCCCACCGCCACCCTCCGCACCATCACCGTCGACCGGGTCCTCACGATGCTGCTCCTACAGCGAAAGCCGTCTACACACATACACATGCATACATACAGGCACCTACACATTCACACACAAAAACATACACACATACATACACACAACTACTCACACATTCATGCATACATACAGACACCTACACACACACAAAATATACACACAACTACCCACACATTCATTATCAGCACACAGACACAAACACACATGCCTACACACACATACACATACCCTCTACACACAAACACACATACCCTCCACACACAAACACACACGCCTACATACACACACTCGTGATTGCGAAAAACATAATTTGAATTCAATATGTCAAAATTCAAATTAATTTTTCTTTTTTTTTTTCAAATATCTCGAAAAGTCATTTACACAGATGTTGAAGTTTACCTGCCCACGACAATGCAAGCAAGCCTAAAACACCAGAAAAAAAACCCTCCATACCGTTAATTATGACAGCAATGTAGTGGCAATCGAAGAAGTTTCCTTGGTGCAATAGTTGTGACAGATCTGCTTTATAAAACAATGCTTCACCACCAATAAAAAGTATAAAATTCGGCTTGTTAAAGTGCAACAACCTAGCGCCCAAACTGAATCCTTGACCAGCCACCAAATTGAAGCGTATCTCTCTAAGAATAATCCATCTTCCCCAAGTGTCTAATGAGAGCATCTTCAACACGCGAGGCGCCTGATCGAGAATGACATGCTTTAAGCTCCTACGATTGATCACAATGAGGCAAACCATTCTTGTTTGTTTCGAATCGCGTGACAGAGTTACAAAAAAGTGGAGAAGTATTTCCTCTTGTCACCTAATGCGGATTCTCCCGACACAACAGAACGCATTTGATACTGCCAACTCGAGTGGAAATGAATGGTTCGTCTGCAGAGGGGAACTGATTTGACTTCTGGTGTGAAATGCGCAAATCAGCCATTTTCTTTTTTGTTAACCTCTTCAGGGTCATTATCAAATAAGAAATAACTAATTGTAAATTAAGAACTTTAAAAGAAATCCAATCCCCAGGGCCGCCCCTTATATTAAAGAGAATTCATGGATCAAAACGTATATGGAATTTAAATACATTTATTTATTTTTTCTAGATAGCATGGAAAGAATAGGAGAAAGTGCACGGCGTATTCAACAGCAAATGTAATGCATTAGAATTGAATTTTTGCACAGATTGTGTTATGTGATCTTTCAGGTAATTGAGGTTTGCAACACCTTCAGAGTACACACTAAAGTACCCCCAAAACCAAAAAATCACATAGCGTCATATCAGGATATCAAAGTAACGCTATATGAAAATACCGGCATACATATTACTCTATCGTTAGTAAAATGCTGCCGTTACAACTCTTATCAATCTTGCGTAAAAAGTCTCTGAATAAGGACTAAGAGTGAATTTGGAAATGAGGATCAGGAAAAATTTCTGCTTCCCAACTTCTATCATGATTAAAAGTGTTTGAACTGGCAGCACAATCTGTTGTAGACTGCAGAACCACCTGTTGGCGATTGTGGCAACTTCTTTTTATTTATTATTATTCCATTCTTTTTAACCTTTCCTGATTAGTAAATGTACCAATTTTTGTTTCATTCGGATTATTTCTTCAAGCTTCAGTTAGCTCCAAATAGAGATACTTATTTTCTTACCACCCTGTATACTTATATCAATAAAAGTTACTGTAGTTACTGTTTAGAGCTTTGAATTGGAACACTTCGCTAAAAATACTCTGCCTGAATTAGTATCTGTATAAATAATACAAGATTAAAAAACAACTTTTCAGAATACATTAAAAAATCTTTACTACTAATAAAGCTGAAAGTCTCTCTGTCAGTCCCGATCTCTGTCAGGATCTCTCTGACGCGCATAGCGCCTAGACCGTTCGGCCAAATTTCTTCATGAAATTTGGCACAAAGTTAGTTTGTAGCATGGGGGTGTGCACCTCGAAGCGAATTTTCGAAAATTAAATGTGGTTCTTTTTCTATTCCTATTTTAAGAAGAAAAGTATCATAAGGTGGACGAGTAAATTACAAAATTATCATAACGTGGAACCGTAACATGGGCACAAGCCAATTGGCGAGAAAATTCACCATACATTATTTGTAAATATACAGGCGAACCAAAAGACCTTTTAATTTTCTATTACGGGCAAAGCCGTACGGGTACCACTAGAGCATAATAAAACGAAAAAAGGTTCAACAATTTTTTCGTTAAAGGAAATAAATATGCGAGTCCCAAACTTAACTATCTTAACTTTCTGCAGAATATGAAGGCCATCAATTTTAAGAAATCGACAAGAAAAGTAAAATTTTACGCTATAAAATGCATATTTGGGCCATTCCACGAAAAAGTGAACCCTTTGTCCCGTACATGACGGTTCATATATTTCACCTAAAAGTAATAATTTTAAAGGGTAATGACGCAATTTTTCGCTTAAGATATCAGACATAAGTTTGTAATTTGTTAAGCAGAAAATACTTGTTCAGTAATATTTTAAGTATTTTTGAATGACATATATGAGGCGTCACTTGCGGAACAAAGTAACCGTTTTCCGTGGAATGTCCCACTTCCAAATTACAAACCTTGCTTGATTGCTGTTGAAGGGATGCTTTGAAACTGTGAAAATGGAGCAGTTTTCTCCTACATGTTTTTACACCTAGCGTTACAGCAAAGATAATTGTCAATAATTTATGTATATTAGTGTTCATATCTTGTCATATCTTCAATTATTAATGCACCCAATAAATTTCGTATCGTAGTACAATTCCGCAAACGAACCCATCAAAGTAACTGAAGTTATATCTTTTTATTTTTACTTCCTTTTACAAAAAAGGAAGTATTGTATTCGCGAAAAAAATTTCACTCAAAAATCGACCTTAATTTTCATTTTACTCATCCCCGAATGAATACTGAGTTTTTTTTTCGACTCGACCACACGTGGATAAGTGTCTAAGAACGTTCAGACACGCGAAATATCCATAATGACGTTTCCCGAGTTCATTACAACGAATTTTCTCGTGACGTCTGTATGTAAGTATGTATGTATGTGCGGATGTATATCGTATAACTAAAAAACGGTTTGTTCTAGAAAGTTGAAATTTGGTACGTAGACTCCTAATGGGTTCTAGTTGTGCACCTCCCCTTTTGGTTGCATTCGGGTATTTTTAAAGGGGTCTTTTGCCCCTTTTTGGGGGGAAATCATTGTTAATTTCGATGTAAACTCAAGTGGTGTTATAATTTGGCGGAGACTTGCCGATATATCGCCAGTCTTTTGGTCACCAAGTTTTGTCGCCAACTTGGTGACAAACTTGGCGATTTTTTTTATTTTTTTAATCTGTTTCAATTTGGCCACTGTTGGTGATATTTAGAGAGTAAACTATTGAATCACATTAAAATTGCCAGTAATGGGGAAATGACATTAAATTGGAGTAAAAGGAAGTCATGTGATGCACACATCAGCTCGTTATTAAAAATATTTCGGAGTATTAATTTTTTCTTCAGACACTTTGTAACATCTTTTACTCACACGTCATCACTTTTCTTTTTAAATGTTGCTAAGCTTTGTTACATCAATTCCGTGACGGTTCTTACACTGGACAAGCGGTCGTTTGGAAAAGTACGCAACGACCTGTTGCACTTGAAAGCACGATGAGTGAGCGCCGTCCCGCATATCAATGAGCTCTTCTTTCTAATAGCCTTAGAAACAATTCCACATTGTAGTTTAACGTATCACACTTACGTCATAAAATCTATTACGTTTCTCATTGCGTTTTAATCTATTTGTTCAAATAATGCGTTGTTCACGCGCGTGATTAGCAGTTTCTTAGGTGTTGTCGGATTGGAACTTGTAAATGAACTTCGTTTTCTTCAATAATTATTTGTTCTGTGAGGGGTGTTTCGCATGCAAATTGGTTTCAAAGCTTTCTATTTCGGTGTGCGTTTAGAGAAAAACCTATTTAACACTTTTCAAGAGTGTCTCCAAGCTTTGTAGCGTAAATAAAAATTTAGCTTGGTGGAAATTATGAGGGAAAAAGCAATTGGAATTTTTTAAATTCTTCATATGAATAGTTTTTCTAAGAGTCAAAAGTCAAGTATTTTAAATGTCAAAACTCTAAATAGTTCACCTTTTCTCTTCTCCTGCAAGTCTAAAACTTCATCCTTAGAAGTCAGTTTTTTTTAATCACTTCTATGGTCTGTTTCATTCCTCTAAAATAAATTTGACTCATGGAACAAATTACAAGGAGTATTTTCACGCTATGAAAAAAAATAAAATAATAATAATAATTTGAATTTTGACCTCTTGAATTCAAATTATATTTTTCGCAATCACGAGTGTGTGTGTATATGTAAGCGTGTGTGTTTCTGTGTGGGGGGTATGTGTGTGTGTGTAGGCATGTGTGTTTGTGTCTGTGTGCAGGCATGAGTGTGTGGGTAGTTGTGTGTATGCGTGTAGGTGTGTGTACGCATATGTGTTTGTGTCTGTGTGCAGGCATGAGTGTGTGGGTAGTTGTGTGTATGTAAGTGTGTAGGTGTGTGTGTATGTGTGTAGGTGTATGTGTTTGTGTGTGTATAGATGTGCGTGTGTGTAGTTGTGTATGTATGCGCGTGTGTGTAGGACATGGGCGCAACCTGGAGACGGCTTTCGCTATAGGAGCAGCATCGTGAGGAGCCGGTCGACGGTGATGCTGCGGAGGGTACTGGCGGGAAAATAAAATGATAGCACATCAAAACAGTCAAATGAAAGCAATAAGCAATAGTGATTGCTCAAAAAAAAAAAAAAAATCTTGCTGTATCTTTCTACTACATTTAAATGACATTTCACTTGTATGGCCATCACTGTTTTTGCATGCTTCACTCCTTCGAAATAAATTTTACTCCTCGAACAAATTGCGAGGAGTATTTTCAGGCCTTGAAAGAAAAAAAAAACTTCCCAGCTATATCTCTGTGCTACATGTACATGATATTTCACCAAATGTTACTAACAACTGAAGGGCTACGGGGAAGAACGATCCCCGTAGCTGAACGATCAAAGTCCATACAGTTCTGAAAACTTCTGGTTAACCAATGGGAACACGTAGATTATTACAGACAGTATTTAAGAGAAGTATTATTCAGCCAAGAATCATCATAGTGAGTGAGTTTTAACTGGGAAGAACGAGGCTAACTCGGAAAAGATTCGAGGTTTCAAGCTTAAAAACGCACTGAGGAAAATTTGTGTATGGTGGCCTACGATCCTTCTTCCCTGCGGCCCTTCAACTGCTTAAGTTCTCTTTCATGGTGTGTTTTAACATTTTCGAACGTGACTTCTTTTTTTTCTTTCTCAAAAATATTGTTCGCCTTTTGTGGTTCCCTTCTGATTTTCTTGGTTTCACACTGTGCTAAACGCAGTAATGGTAAATTCATAGTTTGGGAAGGATTTTCTCCGAAATGTTTTCCTGAATCAAGTTTTATAGCAGCAACTACTTGGGCTGATACAGTGAAATCCCGTTACAACGAACTTCAAGGGACAGCAAATGTTGTTCGTTGTAACGGGAATTTCGTTGTAAAGGAATTCAAATAATGGAACGGCAGTTATATAGGGACTAAAAGTGTAGTTCGTTGGAACGGAAATTTCGTTGTATTAGTATTCGTTGTAACGGAATTTCACTGTATTACAATCTCTTGAACCAAAACTGAGGGGACTTTTTCCTACCAATTGTTCTTGTTTCTCCAAGATCTTATTCTTTTTTTTTTTTTTTTTTTTGGCACTTACCGCTTTACTTCTAGGTGCTTCAAATAGGGATTGAAAGTAGTTTTTTCCTCCGTTTAAAGACCATATATTTCTGTCTAACTCCCCGAAAAACTACCTTTTGTTATAAGGGGCTGGAAATATTGCCGTAAAGAAGTTTCCACATTTACTTCTTTCCAGCAAGTCAAAGAGGCCGAACCTAGTTTCTATTTCAAGTGAGTAATTCTTACTAGATATAACACAAAAGTAAATAATTTGTTTTAAGCAATCAAAGAACACGTTAAAAGAAAGTTTATGAATCATGGATTATTCAAATTGCTGTAACTTTAATCAATCCTTCTTTTAAAGCTGCATGAAAATGAAATATATTAAGTTAATTTAATAATAATATTCTGTGGTACGAACTGCATGAAACTTAGTTTTACATATCACCTCTATTCATAGACCACCCCTCTAAGAACAATTTTTTCGTAGTCCAGTGGATAATCTATGTTAAAAAAAAAGGTGTCGCTGTAATTTGATCACTTCCATCAACTAAAGAAGAAGTTTTTATTAACTACGTGTATACAATTTTCATTTCAAATATACGTCCTACTAACTGCGTTGTCGGGTGTTGTACGGTCTACCTCGAAACTAAATATTGTGTCAAGCGATGCATTTTTAGCAATCAGACTTAAATAAATGGAAAAATAGTGTAAAAATTCCCGTCAATGTCAAAAGAGCAATTTTATGATTCAAGATTTAAATTTGTGCCTCTTTGGATTTTATCTAAAATTTCACAAGTTCGGTCAAAAAAGCGTAAATTTTCAATTTCACGGATTTTCTGGTGACAACCCCCTGTGTAAATTCCTGGGCATCAAAGAATCTCCGTGCCGAATTTGATAAAGATCCGACATAAACTGGATTTGTATAACCCCCCCCCCCCCATGTGAATTCTGGAGCATCAAAGGACCTATGCGCCAAATTTAACAAATATCCGACATTAATTGTGGATTTATATAAGGAACTATACACACACACATGCAATCATTTTTATACATATAGATTACTCTGCCTTTCCTCATCCTATCACAAATACTGCCGTGTGCAGGTAAACGGCAGTATCTGCAGAAATAAGTTTTCGAGATATTTGAAGAAACACATTTTAAATTCCATACTAATAATAGGGAAATGTTGGAATTATAGACGTCTTTTTCGCGCCTTTTTTTGAGCGGAAACCAAATAAGCGAGCTTGTACGATAAAACGTACTGTAGATGACAAAAATGCAAAAAAATGAAAAATGAAAAATGAAAATTTTGCAGTTACTGCCCTTTACCTGCACACGGCAGAATACCTCACTGCAATTACGTCAACGCAGGCTCTGTTCAGATTTTTTTTAATGAATTGATGGGTATTGTGTCCAGCAATGACACGAGTATCACGCAGAGGTCATATAGCACCACTTTCCCTTGACAGCTCCAGCTAGACGGTCGAACGCTTTGAAGCGTATTAACGAAAACGTTTAATAAAGCCATGACACGCCAGACCTTACACGACCTTATTGTGCTCCACTAGCAACAGTGGGTTCAACCCAGCGGAACTGCATCGCGAACCTCCTACCTTCAAGAGCAGTCTTTGATGGATCAAGGATGAGTTATTTCATACATTGTGTGCATTTCCAAAGTTTGGGTGAAGATCTATCTTTTCGTTAGGGCTCATAACCTCTGTTATAGGTCAGCGTAATCGCATCATTATACGTCCGCATAATCGGGTGAATTTGAGCCTTGGTTAAAAAAAAATGTCGGAATTAATTACTGCGGAAAAAGATAGTAACTGGTTGTATTGCATTTCCGATGTGTGTATCATGAATAAAACAGCCATTCCGGATATGTAAGCGATTATAGAATCGCCTTCCGGGTAATTGATTATTATTTTGTAACTGTTATTTCCGAGACTCGGACGGGAAAAAAATGTCTAGTCTCATTTAAAGTTATCTTTCACTTTAGCATATTTAATTTCATTTTGTGTATATTTCTTTGGAGCTTCAAAAAATAAATAAATAAATAAATAAATAAAAATAAAAAAAAATAAATAAATAAATAAATAAATAAATAAAGAAAAAAAATAAAAAATAATAATAAAAAGAAAATATTTTCGAATTTTCAAAATTAATTTGAATTCTGAAATTTTGAATTCAAATTATGTTTTTCGCAATCACGAGTTGCGACAGTGCCCTACTCATGGGGGGCTACTGTTTCTAGAAACAGCTCCTGTCCCCCCAAGCCTACCCCTCCTCCTAGGCGGTTACGTGTGTATAGTTGTGTGTGTGTGTGCAGGCGCGTGTGTATATGTAGGCACACGTGCGTGCATGTGTAGGCATGTGTGTGTGCGTAGACCTGTGTGTATGCACTTAGGCGTGTGTGTGTATGTGTGTGTGTATGAGCGCGCATGTGTGTAAGACATGGACGCCTCCGACCAGGAGAAGCGTATAGCTCAGGACCGGAGCAGCCGCGCCGCGCCGCCTACAGAGGCCGGTGGGCGGTGGTGCTGGTGTCCCTGGTCCAAGCTGAAAAAGGAACCAGACGCCAAGGAAAATGAAAGCAATAAGCAATCGTGATTGCTCAAAAACACACTCAGATGATAGCTTTCAGCAAACTTGTTGAACTCTGGTCTTTCTTGAGGTGTAAAACGTCATTTTCCTCTTCTACATTGAAATTTCAGCATTAAAATGCCTGAACTTTGTCAAGCAAGCGCCCAACTTTAAATTAAGCTTAAAAAAGTGCATATACAGGTTTTATTTTTGTGTATTTTGTTTTGAAATATAAACAATAACGTTTTTTAAAAACATAAAAAATTATTTTTTCCAATTTATTTTTCTGTTACTGGAGTTACAGGATAATTCTCTGTGAGGAAATAAGATTTTTTAACGGTGGTTTTCATCCGGTCTGAATAGGTTATTTCTCAAACACTAGTTTTATTACTGATGGATTAAAATTCGTAAGATTTGATAATATAGGTAAGAACTTCTTTATCACATTTAAGTTGATTTTTTCCTTAAAATTAGAACATCCATACTGCTACTTTTAAGCCTGAAGTAGGTATGTTTAAATACATAATATTACGAAATGTGTAGTCAAAATTACAACCATCGCCAATAATTCTAAAGCAAATTTAATATACATGTTATTTGAAAAATAACTCCTCTATTTTGAAATGACATAACAGCAAAAAGTGTGAACTAGAAAGTTGAAATAAGTTGTATGTTGCACCAGCGCTCTGGTATTTCTTATATTCCCGTTTTTAAAAATATTCCAAAAACTCAGAGACCGCTGTAGTCAAATGTTTTTTAATTGATAGTATCTGGACGACCGAGCCTTGCTCGGCTTTAAAAGAATTATTCTCTGTCAACTCGTGTTTTTCTAAGGTTCGATGCTTTTTCAAATATACTCGAAAAGCATCACGTTAACGAAATATTAAGGTTTTCGATGCTTCCTAGAAACGAGAGATATACATGTAAACACTTCATCAACATTATAATCATTTCAGCTATAAGAAGCCAAAATAAAATAAGACGGCCAAGCAATAGTTTTGATTTTAAAAAAAGTCTTACATCCACTTACATAGTGCGTTTGAATTTGTTTTTATTCAAGTGTGATTGAAATGAGCCAAAGTGGCTAATATCAGCCAAGCCTGGCAACCCTAAGCAAGTTTAAAATTTTACAGCTAGAAGAAACAAATTTTCATTGTTATGGTTGCAAATCGTCTGCCTTATGTGTCATTTCACCATTTTTTTTCAAGGCTTAACTCAATTAGACTTTATATTAAAAACCTCTTTTTTGTAAAAAAATCGCGTTTTTACAGAAAAATCGCTGATGTAGATGAACTTAAAATGCTAAACTACAATTAAATCCAAAATTCCATCCAAATCGTTAGAGCCGTTTCCGAGATAAGAAATATATATATATCCACAAGAATTGCTCGTTTGAAGATATAAGATAAGATATGAGAAAGGACTCCCCTACTTTGAAATGACTTCACATAAAAACCATGGGATATAGAAAGATGAAACAAAAGGTATACTGCAGCAGCAGGTCTGGAATTTTTTGTACACTAGTTTAAAGGTACTAGTTCGAAAATTGGACATCAGAGAGCGCTGTAGTCAAATGTTGTTTTCTTAGTACATGAAAGTGTGCGTGAACAGAGGTCAAATCTCATTGCCCACATCGAACCCATTGGTTCTACTGGCTACTTTTCACAGTGGCAACATTAAGCAATCTAATGGTCTTATTACTGCTGTGAAAGGTGGCCATATCAAACAGATCACAATTAGATTTGACCTCTGTTCAAAAATCATTTTCATACACTAATTAAGGAGTCACAGTACCTTTCAAACATTTTTTTAAATTTAAATAAATTTTATATTTCTTTGAAACCATAACATGCATACTTATTAATCGATAATTTATTTTCAAAATTTAAAAATATTGTCTATTTTTTAAAAAAATTCAAAAAATTGAAGAAATTTTCAATTTTAATTTTTCAATTTTTCAAATGAAAAAATTTTCAATTTTTTGAAATCCCTAATTTTTTTTTAAATTATTTAATTTTTTTTTGCTAAACGATCACTATAATCATCTCTAAAAATCTGTGCATTCATTTGCTTATGAGTTTATTAGAAAATTTTAGTGATTAATTATGTAAAAAATCAAAGTTTTTTTTAAAATTTGGTTTTAAAGGTTTAATATGCTCTAAACATTTGAGTAATTTATAAAATGCTTATCCAATGCACAGTTTTGTCAAGTATTATCCCAATTGCAAAAAGTATTACTTTAAAGCTGTATCTTTAATAGAAAAATATCCTTAGGGATTGACATGAAAACTCAAAAATACCATCATCGAGAAAAAGCAGTTTAAAAATTTTTCTTTTGCATAAGAACACATAGCGAGCATGGCCTAAAACCACTCATAACTTTTTAAATATTTGAACTAAAGCAATGAAACTTTCTCCCTGTGTTCTGAATAGGTCTTAGTTTTGAAATATGCAATAACATTTTTTTGATCGTTTCATCATTTTTGAGGTAATGTGACCCCTCAAAAAACATTTGACTACAGCGTTCTCTGAATTTTTGAACTATTTTTGAAAACTGGTGTAAAAACATTTCAGAGCCCTGGTTGAGCATACAACTTGCTTTTTAAATTTCTATCTCACACGGTTTTGCTGTTATGTCATTTCAAAATAGGGGAGCTCTTTCTCATACACCCTGTATTAACTAGATAAAATATATCTAAATCTTTATCATAAAAACACTCATAATCTGAGCGAATAGTTTTCAAGACATTTTTTATTTTAGTTGCGAAGTCATTAACCTATTATCATATTTGTACATCTTAAACAACACCTTTAATCCACTCTCGAAAATTACTCACATGCGAGGAAAAAAAAGATTGATTACGGTGA